>NW_027446068.1:0-92982 GCF_038048845.1 Mixophyes fleayi | reverse complement strand
CCTTTCTCCTGGAAACAATTACTTACATCAATCCTTTTACATAATTCTTGTTTCTCATGACATTTCTAACATTGCCCACAATTATCAACTTTCTAAGTCTTTCTGAGCAGGAGAAATCGCAAAATATAGTAATTTCTTCATTGCCGTCCAAAAACAACGCTTTTTTACACTCCTGTCTCCCCTTCTCCTGGAAACAATGACTTACATCAATCCTTTTACATAATTCTTGTTTCTCATGACATTTCTAACATTGCCCACAAATATCAACTTTCTAAGTCTTTCTGAGCAGGAGAAATCGCAAAACATAGTCATTTCTTCATTGCAGTCCAAAAACAACGCTTTTTTACACTCCAGTCTCCCTTTCTCTTGGAAACAATGACTTACATCAATCCTTTTACATAATTCTTGTTTCTCATGACATTTCTAACATTGTCCACAATTATCAACTTTCTAAGTCTTTCTGAGCAGGAGAAATCGCAAAACATAGTCATTTCTTCATTGCAGTCCAAAAACAACGCTTTTTTACACTCCAGTCTCCCTTTCTCTTGGAAACAATGACTTACATCAATCCTTTTACATAATTCTTGTTTCTCCTGACATTTCTAACATTGCCCACAATTATCAACTTTCTAAGTCTTTCTGAGCAGGAGAAACCGCAAAATATAGTCATTTCTTCATTGCCGTCCAAAAACAACACTTTTTTACACTCCTGTCTCCCTTTCTCCTGGAAACAATGACTTACATCAATCCTTTTACATAATTCTTGTTTCTCATGACATTTCTAACATTGCCCACAATTATCAACTTTCTAAGTCTTTCTGAGCAGGAGAAATCGCAAAACATAGTCATTTCTTCATTGCCGTCCAAAAACAACACTTTTTTACACTCCTGTCTCCCTTTCTCTTGGAAACAATGACTTACATCAATACTTTAACATAATTCTTGTTTCTCCTGACATTTCTAACATTGCCCACAATTATCAACTTTCTAAGTCTTTCTGAGCAAGAGAAATCGCAAAACAGTCATTTATTCATTGCCGTCCAAAAACAATGCTTTTTTACACTCCAGTCTCCCTTTCTCTTGGAAACAATGACTTACATCAATCCTTTTACATAATTCTTATTTCTCCTGACATTTCTAACATTGCCCACAATTATCAACTTCCTAAGTCTTTTTGAGCAGGAGAAATCGCAGAACATAGTCATTTCTTCATTGCAGTCCAAAAAACAACGCTTTTTTACACTCCTGTCTCCATTTCTCTTGGAAACAATGACTTACATCAATCCTTTTACATAATTCTTGTTTCTCCTGACATTTCTAACATTGCCCACAATTATCAACTTTCTAAGTCTTTCTGAGCAGGAGAAACCGCAAAATATAGTCATTTCTTCATTGCCGTCCAAAAACAACGCTTTTTTACACTCCTGTCTCCCTTTCTCTTGGAAACAATGACTTACATCAATACTTTTACATAATTCTTATTTCTCCTGACATTTCTAACATTGCCCACAATTATCAACTTTCTAAGTCTTTTTGAGCAGGAGAAATCGCAGAACATAGTCATTTCTTCATTGCAGTCCAAAAACAACGCTTTTTTACACTCCTGTCTCCATTTCTCTTGGAAACAATGACTTACATCAATCCTTTTACATAATTCTTGTTTCTCCTGACATTTCTAACATTGCCCACAATTATCAACTTTCTAAGTCTTTCTGAGCAGGAGAAACCGCAAAATATAGTAATTTCTTCATTGCCGTCCAAAAACAACGCTTTTTTACACTCCTGTCTCCCTTTCTCCTGGAAACAATGACTTACATCAATCCTTTTACATAATTCTTGTTTCTCATGACATTTCTAACATTGCCAACAATTATCAACTTTCTAAGTCTTTCTGAGCAGGAGAAATCGCAAAACATAGTCATTTCTTCATTGCCGTCCAAAAACAACACTTTTTTACACTCCTGTCTCCCTTTCTCTTGGAAACAATGACTTACATCAATACTTTTACATAATTCTTGTTTCTCCTGACATTTCTAACATTGCCCACAATTATCAACTTTCTAAGTCTTTTTGAGCAGGAGAAATCGCAGAACATAGTCATTTCTTCATTGCAGTCCAAAAACAACGCTTTTTTACACTCCTGTCTCCATTTCTCTTGGAAACAATGACTTACATCAATCCTTTTACATAATTCTTGTTTCTCCTGACATTTCTAACATTGCCCACAATTATCAACTTTCTAAGTCTTTCTGAGCAGGAGAAACCGCAAAATATAGTCATTTCTCCATTGCCGTCCAAAAACAACGCTTTTTTACACTCCTGTCTCCCTTTCTTCTGGAAACAATGACTTACATCAATCCTTTTACATAATTCTTGTTTCTCATGACATTTCTAACATTGCCCACAATTATCAACTTTCTAAGTCTTTCTGAGCAAGAGAAATCGCAAAACAGTCATTTATTCATTGCCGTCCAAAAACAATGCTTTTTTACACTCCAGTCTCCCTTTCTCTTGGAAACAATGACTTACATCAATCCTTTTACATAATTCTTGTTTCTCCTGACATTTCTAACATTGCCCACAAATATCAACTTTCTAAGTCTTTCTGAGCAGGAGAAATCGCAAAACATAGTCATTTCTTCATTGCAGTCCAAAAACAACGCTTTTTTTACACTCCAGTCTCCCTTTCTCTTGGAAACAATGACTGACATCAATCCTTTTACATAATTCTTGTTTCTCATGACATTTCTAACATTGCCCACAATTATTAACTTTCTAAGTCTTTCTGAGCAGGAGAAATCGCAAAACATAGTCATTTCTTCATTGCAGTCCAAAAACAACGCTTTTTTACACTCCAGTCTCCCTTTCTCTTGGCAACAATGACTTACATCAATCCTTTTACATAATTCTTATTTCTCATGACATTTCTACCATTGCCCACAATTATCAACTTTCTAAGTCTTTCTGAGCAGGAGAAATCGCAAAACATAGTAATTTCTTCATTGCCGTCCAAAAACAACGCTTTTTTACACTCCTGTCTCCCTTTCTCCTGGAAACAATGACTTACATCAATCCTTTTACATAATTCTTGTTTCTCCTGACATTTCTAACATTGCCCACAAATATCAACTTTCTAAGTCTTTCTGAGCAGGAGAAATCGCAAAATATAGTCATTTCTTCATTGCCGTCCAAAAACAACGCTTTTTTACACTCCTGTCTCCCTTTCTCCTGGAAACAATGACTTACATCAATAATTTTACATAATTCTTGTTTCTCATGACATTTCTAACATTGCCCACAATTATCAACTTTCTAAGTCTTTCTGAGCAAGAGAAATCGCAAAACAGTCATTTATTCATTGCCGTCCAAAAACAATGCTTTTTTACACTCCAGTCTCCCTTTCTCTTGGAAACAATGACTTACATCAATCCTTTTACATAATTCTTGTTTCTCATGACATTTCTAACATTGTCCACAATTATCAACTTTCTAAGTCTTTCTGAGCAGGAGAAATCGCAAAACATAGTCATTTCTTCATTGCCGTCCAAAAATAACGCTTTTTTACACTCCTGTCCCCCTTTCTCTTGGAAACAATGACTTACATCAATACTTTTACATAATTCTTGTTTCTCCTGACATTTCTAACTTTGCCCACAATTATCAACTTTCTAAGTCTTTTTGAGCAGGAGAAATCGCAGAACATAGTCATTTCTTCATTGCAGTCCAAAAACAACGCTTTTTTACACTCCTGTCTCCATTTCTCTTGGAAACAATGACTTACATCAATCCTTTTACATAATTCTTGTTTCTCCTGACATTTCTAACATTGCCCACAATTATCAACTTTCTAAGTCTTTCTGAGCAGGAGAAACCGCAAAATATAGTCATTTCTTCATTGCCGTCCAAAAACAACGCTTTTTTTACACTCCTGTCTCCCTTTCTCCTGGAAACAATGACTTACATCAATCCTTTTACATAATTCTTGTTTCTCATGACATTTCTAACATTGCCCACAATTATCAACTTTCTAAGTCTTTCTGAGCAGGAGAAATCGCAAAATATAGTAATTTCTTCATTGCCGTCCAAAAACAACGCTTTTTTACACTCCTGTCTCCCCTTCTCCTGGAAACAATGACTTACATCAATCCTTTTACATAATTCTTGTTTCTCATGACATTTCTAACATTGCCCACAAATATCAACTTTCTAAGTCTTTCTGAGCAGGAGAAATCGCAAAACATAGTCATTTCTTCATTGCAGTCCAAAAACAACGCTTTTTTACACTCCAGTCTCCCTTTCTCTTGGAAACAATGACTTACATCAATCCTTTTACATAATTCTTGTTTCTCCTGACATTTCTAACATTGCCCACAATTATCAACTTTCTAAGTCTTTCTGAGCAGGAGAAACCGCAAAATATAGTCATTTCTTCATTGCCGTCCAAAAACAACGCTTTTTTTACACTCCTGTCTCCCTTTCTCCTGGAAACAATGACTTACATCAATCCTTTTACATAATTCTTGTTTCTCCTGACATTTCTAACATTGCCCACAATTATCAACTTTCTAAGTCTTTCTGAGCAGGAGAAATCGCAAAATATAGTAATTTCTTCATTGCCGTCCAAAAACAACGCTTTTTTACACTCCTGTCTCCCCTTCTCCTGGAAACAATGACTTACATCAATCCTTTTACATAATTCTTGTTTCTCATGACATTTCTAACATTGCCCACAAATATCAACTTTCTAAGTCTTTCTGAGCAGGAGAAATCGCAAAACATAGTCATTTCTTCATTGCAGTCCAAAAACAACGCTTTTTTACACTCCAGTCTCCCTTTCTCTTGGAAACAATGACTTACATCAATCCTTTTACATAATTCTTGTTTCTCATGACATTTCTAACATTGTCCACAATTATCAACTTTCTAAGTCTTTCTGAGCAGGAGAAACCGCAAAATATAGTAATTTCTTCATTGCCGTCCAAAAACAACACTTTTTTACACTCCTGTCTCCCTTTCTCCTGGAAACAATGACTTACATCAATCCTTTTACATAATTCTTGTTTCTCATGACATTTCTAACATTGCCCACAATTATCAACTTTCTAAGTCTTTCTGAGCAGGAGAAATCGCAAAACATAGTCATTTCTTCATTGCCGTCCAAAAACAACACTTTTTTACACTCCTGTCTCCCTTTCTCTTGGAAACAATGACTTACATCAATACTTTTACATAATTCTTGTTTCTCCTGACATTTCTAACATTGCCCACAATTATCAACTTTCTAAGTCTTTCTGAGCAAGAGAAATCGCAAAACAGTCATTTATTCATTGCCGTCCAAAAACAATGCTTTTTTACACTCCAGTCTCCCTTTCTCTTGGAAACAATGACTTACATCAATCCTTTTACATAATTCTTGTTTCTCCTGACATTTCTAACATTGATCACAATTATCAACTTTCTAAGTCTTTCTGAGCAGGAGAAACCGCAAAATATAGTAATTTCTTCATTGCCGTCCAAAAACAACACTTTTTTACACTCCTGTCTCCCTTTCTCCTGGAAACAATGACTTACATCAATCCTTTTACATAATTCTTGTTTCTCATGACATTTCTAACATTGCCCACAATTATCAACTTTCTAAGTCTTTCTGAGCAGGAGAAATCGCAAAACATAGTCATTTCTTCATTGCCGTCCAAAAACAACACTTTTTTACACTCCTGTCTCCCTTTCTCTTGGAAACAATGACTTACATCAATACTTTTACATAATTCTTGTTTCTCCTGACATTTCTAACATTGCCCACAATTATCAACTTTCTAAGTCTTTCTGAGCAAGAGAAATCGCAAAACAGTCATTTATTCATTGCCGTCCAAAAACAATGCTTTTTTACACTCCAGTCTCCCTTTCTCTTGGAAACAATGACTTACATCAATCCTTTTACATAATTCTTGTTTCTCCTGACATTTCTAACATTGCCCACAATTATCAACTTCCTAAGTCTTTTTGAGCAGGAGAAATCGCAGAACATAGTCATTTCTTCATTGCAGTCCAAAAAACAACGCTTTTTTACACTCCTGTCTCCATTTCTCTTGGAAACAATGACTTACATCAATCCTTTTACATAATTCTTGTTTCTCCTGACATTTCTAACATTGCCCACAATTATCAACTTTCTAAGTCTTTCTGAGCAGGAGAAACCGCAAAATATAGTCATTTCTTCATTGCCGTCCAAAAACAACGCTTTTTTACACTCCTGTCTCCCTTTCTCTTGGAAACAATGACTTACATCAATACTTTTACATAATTCTTATTTCTCCTGACATTTCTAACATTGCCCACAATTATCAACTTTCTAAGTCTTTTTGAGCAGGAGAAATCGCAGAACATAGTCATTTCTTCATTGCAGTCCAAAAACAACGCTTTTTTACACTCCTGTCTCCATTTCTCTTGGAAACAATGACTTACATCAATCCTTTTACATAATTCTTGTTTCTCCTGACATTTCTAACATTGCCCACAATTATCAACTTTCTAAGTCTTTCTGAGCAGGAGAAACCGCAAAATATAGTAATTTCTTCATTGCCGTCCAAAAACAACGCTTTTTTACACTCCTGTCTCCCTTTCTCCTGGAAACAATGACTTACATTAATCCTTTTACATAATTCTTGTTTCTCATGACATTTCTAACATTGCCAACAATTATCAACTTTCTAAGTCTTTCTGAGCAGGAGAAATCGCAGAACATAGTCATTTCTTCATTGCAGTCCAAAAACAACGCTTTTTTACACTCCAGTCTCCCTTTCTCTTGGAAACAATGACTTACATCAATCCTTTTACATAATTCTTGTTTCTCCTGACATTTCTAACATTGCCCACAAATATCAACTTTCTAAGTCTTTCTGAGCAGGAGAAATCGCAAAACATAGTCATTTCTTCATTGCAGTCCAAAAACAACGCTTTTTTTACACTCCAGTCTCCCTTTCTCTTGGAAACAATGACTGACATCAATCCTTTTACATAATTCTTGTTTCTCATGACATTTCTAACATTGCCCACAATTATTAACTTTCTAAGTCTTTCTGAGCAGGAGAAATCGCAAAACATAGTCATTTCATCATTGCAGTGCAAAAACAACGCTTTTTTACACTCCAGTCTCCCTTTCTCTTGGCAACAATGACTTACATCAATCCTTTTACATAATTCTTATTTCTCATGACATTTCTACCATTGCCCACAATTATCAACTTTCTAAGTCTTTCTGAGCAGGAGAAATCGCAAAACATAGTAATTTCTTCATTGCCGTCCAAAAACAACGCTTTTTTACACTCCTGTCTCCCTTTCTCCTGGAAACAATGACTTACATCAATCCTTTTACATAATTCTTGTTTCTCCTGACATTTCTAACATTGCCCACAATTATCAACTTTCTAAGTCTTTCTGAGCAGGAGAAACCGCAAAATATAGTCATTTCTTCATTGCCGTCCAAAAACAACGCTTTTTTACACTCCTGTCTCCCTTTCTCTTGGAAACAATGACTTACATCAATACTTTTACATAATTCTTATTTCTCCTGACATTTCTAACATTGCCCACAATTATCAACTTTCTAAGTCTTTTTGAGCAGGAGAAATCGCAGAACATAGTCATTTCTTCATTGCAGTCCAAAAACAACGCTTTTTTACACTCCTGTCTCCATTTCTCTTGGAAACAATGACTTACATCAATCCTTTTACATAATTCTTGTTTCTCCTGACATTTCTAACATTGCCCACAATTATCAACTTTCTAAGTCTTTCTGAGCAGGAGAAACCGCAAAATATAGTAATTTCTTCATTGCCGTCCAAAAACAACGCTTTTTTACACTCCTGTCTCCCTTTCTCCTGGAAACAATGACTTACATTAATCCTTTTACATAATTCTTGTTTCTCATGACATTTCTAACATTGCCAACAATTATCAACTTTCTAAGTCTTTCTGAGCAGGAGAAACCGCAAAATATAGTCATTTCTTCATTGCCGTCCAAAAACAACGCTTTTTTACACTCCTGTCTCCATTTCTCTTGGAAACAATGACTTACATCAATCCTTTTACATAATTCTTGTTTCTCCTGACATTTCTAACATTGCCCACAATTATCAACTTTCTAAGTCTTTCTGAGCAGGAGAAACCGCAAAATATAGTAATTTCTTCATTGCCGTCCAAAAACAACGCTTTTTTACACTCCTGTCTCCCTTTCTCCTGGAAACAATGACTTACATTAATCCTTTTACATAATTCTTGTTTCTCATGACATTTCTAACATTGCCAACAATTATCAACTTTCTAAGTCTTTCTGAGCAGGAGAAATCGCAGAACATAGTCATTTCTTCATTGCAGTCCAAAAACAACGCTTTTTTACACTCCAGTCTCCCTTTCTCTTGGAAACAATGACTTACATCAATCCTTTTACATAATTCTTGTTTCTCCTGACATTTCTAACATTGCCCACAAATATCAACTTTCTAAGTCTTTCTGAGCAGGAGAAATCGCAAAACATAGTCATTTCTTCATTGCAGTCCAAAAACAACGCTTTTTTTACACTCCAGTCTCCCTTTCTCTTGGAAACAATGACTGACATCAATCCTTTTACATAATTCTTGTTTCTCATGACATTTCTAACATTGCCCACAATTATTAACTTTCTAAGTCTTTCTGATAGGAGAAATCGCAAAAACATAGTCATTTCTTCATTGCAGTCCAAAAACAACGCTTTTTTTACACTCCAGTCTCCCTTTCTCTTGGAAACAATGACTGACATCAATCCTTTTACATAATTCTTGTTTCTCATGACATTTCTAACATTGCCCACAATTATTAACTTTCTAAGTCTTTCTGAGCAGGAGAAATCGCAAAACATAGTCATTTCATCATTGCAGTGCAAAAACAACGCTTTTTTACACTCCAGTCTCCCTTTCTCTTGGCAACAATGACTTACATCAATCCTTTTACATAATTCTTATTTCTTATGACATTTCTACCATTGCCCACAATTATCAACTTTCTAAGTCTTTCTGAGCAGGAGAAATCGCAAAACATAGTAATTTCTTCATTGCCGTCCAAAAACAACGCTTTTTTACACTCCTGTCTCCCTTTCTCCTGGAAACAATGACTTACATCAATCCTTTTACATAATTCTTGTTTCTCCTGACATTTCTAACATTGCCCACAATTATCAACTTTCTAAGTCTTTCTGAGCAGGAGAAACCGCAAAATATAGTCATTTCTTCATTACCGTCCAAAAACAACGCTTTTTTACACTCCTGTCTCCCTTTCTCTTGGAAACAATGACTTACATCAATACTTTTACATAATTCTTATTTCTCCTGACATTTCTAACATTGCCCACAATTATCAACTTTCTAAGTCTTTTTGAGCAGGAGAAATCGCAGAACATAGTCATTTCTTCATTGCAGTCCAAAAACAACGCTTTTTTACACTCCTGTCTCCATTTCTCTTGGAAACAATGACTTACATCAATCCTTTTACATAATTCTTGTTTCTCCTGACATTTCTAACATTGCCCACAATTATCAACTTTCTAAGTCTTTCTGAGCAGGAGAAACCACAAAATATAGTAATTTCTTCATTGCCATCCAAAAACAACGCTTTTTTACACTCCTGTCTCCCTTTCTCCTGGAAACAATGACTTACATTAATCCTTTTACATAATTCTTGTTTCTCATGACATTTCTAACATTGCCAACAATTATCAACTTTCTAAGTCTTTCTGAGCAGGAGAAATCGCAGAACATAGTCATTTCTTCATTGCAGTCCAAAAACAACGCTTTTTTACACTCCAGTCTCCCTTTCTCTTGGAAACAATGACTTACATCAATCCTTTTACATAATTCTTGTTTCTCCTGACATTTCTAACATTGCCCACAAATATCAACTTTCTAAGTCTTTCTGAGCAGGAGAAATCGCAAAACATAGTCATTTCTTCATTGCAGTCCAAAAACAACGCTTTTTTTACACTCCAGTCTCCCTTTCTCTTGGAAACAATGACTGACATCAATCCTTTTACATAATTCTTGTTTCTCATGACATTTCTAACATTGCCCACAATTATTAACTTTCTAAGTCTTTCTGAGCAGGAGAAATCGCAAAACATAGTCATTTCATCATTGCAGTGCAAAAACAACGCTTTTTTACACTCCAGTCTCCCTTTCTCTTGGCAACAATGACTTACATCAATCCTTTTACATAATTCTTATTTCTCATGACATTTCTACCATTGCCCACAATTATCAACTTTCTAAGTCTTTCTGAGCAGGAGAAATCGCAAAACATAGTAATTTCTTCATTGCCGTCCAAAAACAACGCTTTTTTACACTCCTGTCTCCCTTTCTCTTGGAAACAATGACTTACATCAATCCTTTTACATAATTCTTGTTTCTCATGACATTTCTAACATTGTCCACAATTATCAACTTTCTAAGTCTTTCTGAGCAGGAGAAACCGCAAAATATAGTAATTTCTTCATTGCCGTCCAAAAACAACACTTTTTTACACTCCTGTCTCCCTTTCTCCTGGAAACAATGACTTACATCAATCCTTTTACATAATTCTTGTTTCTCATGACATTTCTAACATTGCCCACAATTATCAACTTTCTAAGTCTTTCTGAGCAGGAGAAATCGCAAAACATAGTCATTTCTTCATTGCCGTCCAAAAACAACACTTTTTTACACTCCTGTCTCCCTTTCTCTTGGAAACAATGACTTACATCAATACTTTTACATAATTCTTGTTTCTCCTGACATTTCTAACATTGCCCACAATTATCAACTTTCTAAGTCTTTCTGAGCAAGAGAAATCGCAAAACAGTCATTTATTCATTGCCGTCCAAAAACAATGCTTTTTTACACTCCAGTCTCCCTTTCTCTTGGAAACAATGACTTACATCAATCCTTTTACATAATTCTTGTTTCTCCTGACATTTCTAACATTGATCACAATTATCAACTTTCTAAGTCTTTCTGAGCAGGAGAAACCGCAAAATATAGTAATTTCTTCATTGCCGTCCAAAAACAACACTTTTTTACACTCCTGTCTCCCTTTCTCCTGGAAACAATGACTTACATCAATCCTTTTACATAATTCTTGTTTCTCATGACATTTCTAACATTGCCCACAATTATCAACTTTCTAAGTCTTTCTGAGCAGGAGAAATCGCAAAACATAGTCATTTCTTCATTGCCGTCCAAAAACAACACTTTTTTACACTCCTGTCTCCCTTTCTCTTGGAAACAATGACTTACATCAATACTTTTACATAATTCTTGTTTCTCCTGACATTTCTAACATTGCCCACAATTATCAACTTTCTAAGTCTTTCTGAGCAAGAGAAATCGCAAAACAGTCATTTATTCATTGCCGTCCAAAAACAATGCTTTTTTACACTCCAGTCTCCCTTTCTCTTGGAAACAATGACTTACATCAATCCTTTTACATAATTCTTGTTTCTCCTGACATTTCTAACATTGCCCACAATTATCAACTTCCTAAGTCTTTTTGAGCAGGAGAAATCGCAGAACATAGTCATTTCTTCATTGCAGTCCAAAAAACAACGCTTTTTTACACTCCTGTCTCCATTTCTCTTGGAAACAATGACTTACATCAATCCTTTTACATAATTCTTGTTTCTCCTGACATTTCTAACATTGCCCACAATTATCAACTTTCTAAGTCTTTCTGAGCAGGAGAAACCGCAAAATATAGTCATTTCTTCATTGCCGTCCAAAAACAACGCTTTTTTACACTCCTGTCTCCCTTTCTCTTGGAAACAATGACTTACATCAATACTTTTACATAATTCTTATTTCTCCTGACATTTCTAACATTGCCCACAATTATCAACTTTCTAAGTCTTTTTGAGCAGGAGAAATCGCAGAACATAGTCATTTCTTCATTGCAGTCCAAAAACAACGCTTTTTTACACTCCTGTCTCCATTTCTCTTGGAAACAATGACTTACATCAATCCTTTTACATAATTCTTGTTTCTCCTGACATTTCTAACATTGCCCACAATTATCAACTTTCTAAGTCTTTCTGAGCAGGAGAAACCGCAAAATATAGTAATTTCTTCATTGCCGTCCAAAAACAACGCTTTTTTACACTCCTGTCTCCCTTTCTCCTGGAAACAATGACTTACATTAATCCTTTTACATAATTCTTGTTTCTCATGACATTTCTAACATTGCCAACAATTATCAACTTTCTAAGTCTTTCTGAGCAGGAGAAATCGCAGAACATAGTCATTTCTTCATTGCAGTCCAAAAACAACGCTTTTTTACACTCCAGTCTCCCTTTCTCTTGGAAACAATGACTTACATCAATCCTTTTACATAATTCTTGTTTCTCCTGACATTTCTAACATTGCCCACAAATATCAACTTTCTAAGTCTTTCTGAGCAGGAGAAATCGCAAAACATAGTCATTTCTTCATTGCAGTCCAAAAACAACGCTTTTTTTACACTCCAGTCTCCCTTTCTCTTGGAAACAATGACTGACATCAATCCTTTTACATAATTCTTGTTTCTCATGACATTTCTAACATTGCCCACAATTATTAACTTTCTAAGTCTTTCTGAGCAGGAGAAATCGCAAAACATAGTCATTTCATCATTGCAGTGCAAAAACAACGCTTTTTTACACTCCAGTCTCCCTTTCTCTTGGCAACAATGACTTACATCAATCCTTTTACATAATTCTTATTTCTCATGACATTTCTACCATTGCCCACAATTATCAACTTTCTAAGTCTTTCTGAGCAGGAGAAATCGCAAAACATAGTAATTTCTTCATTGCCGTCCAAAAACAACGCTTTTTTACACTCCTGTCTCCCTTTCTCCTGGAAACAATGACTTACATCAATCCTTTTACATAATTCTTGTTTCTCCTGACATTTCTAACATTGCCCACAATTATCAACTTTCTAAGTCTTTCTGAGCAGGAGAAACCGCAAAATATAGTCATTTCTTCATTGCCGTCCAAAAACAACGCTTTTTTACACTCCTGTCTCCCTTTCTCTTGGAAACAATGACTTACATCAATACTTTTACATAATTCTTATTTCTCCTGACATTTCTAACATTGCCCACAATTATCAACTTTCTAAGTCTTTTTGAGCAGGAGAAATCGCAGAACATAGTCATTTCTTCATTGCAGTCCAAAAACAACGCTTTTTTACACTCCTGTCTCCATTTCTCTTGGAAACAATGACTTACATCAATCCTTTTACATAATTCTTGTTTCTCCTGACATTTCTAACATTGCCCACAATTATCAACTTTCTAAGTCTTTCTGAGCAGGAGAAACCGCAAAATATAGTAATTTCTTCATTGCCGTCCAAAAACAACGCTTTTTTACACTCCTGTCTCCCTTTCTCCTGGAAACAATGACTTACATTAATCCTTTTACATAATTCTTGTTTCTCATGACATTTCTAACATTGCCAACAATTATCAACTTTCTAAGTCTTTCTGAGCAGGAGAAACCGCAAAATATAGTCATTTCTTCATTGCCGTCCAAAAAACAACGCTTTTTTACACTCCTGTCTCCATTTCTCTTGGAAACAATGACTTACATCAATCCTTTTACATAATTCTTGTTTCTCCTGACATTTCTAACATTGCCCACAATTATCAACTTTCTAAGTCTTTCTGAGCAGGAGAAACCGCAAAATATAGTAATTTCTTCATTGCCGTCCAAAAACAACGCTTTTTTACACTCCTGTCTCCCTTTCTCCTGGAAACAATGACTTACATTAATCCTTTTACATAATTCTTGTTTCTCATGACATTTCTAACATTGCCAACAATTATCAACTTTCTAAGTCTTTCTGAGCAGGAGAAATCGCAGAACATAGTCATTTCTTCATTGCAGTCCAAAAACAACGCTTTTTTACACTCCAGTCTCCCTTTCTCTTGGAAACAATGACTTACATCAATCCTTTTACATAATTCTTGTTTCTCCTGACATTTCTAACATTGCCCACAAATATCAACTTTCTAAGTCTTTCTGAGCAGGAGAAATCGCAAAACATAGTCATTTCTTCATTGCAGTCCAAAAACAACGCTTTTTTTACACTCCAGTCTCCCTTTCTCTTGGAAACAATGACTGACATCAATCCTTTTACATAATTCTTGTTTCTCATGACATTTCTAACATTGCCCACAATTATTAACTTTCTAAGTCTTTCTGAGCAGGAGAAATCGCAAAACATAGTCATTTCTTCATTGCAGTCCAAAAACAACGCTTTTTTTTACACTCCAGTCTCCCTTTCTCTTGGAAACAATGACTGACATCAATCCTTTTACATAATTCTTGTTTCTCATGACATTTCTAACATTGCCCACAATTATTAACTTTCTAAGTCTTTCTGAGCAGGAGAAATCGCAAAACATAGTCATTTCATCATTGCAGTGCAAAAACAACGCTTTTTTACACTCCAGTCTCCCTTTCTCTTGGCAACAATGACTTACATCAATCCTTTTACATAATTCTTATTTCTCATGACATTTCTACCATTGCCCACAATTATCAACTTTCTAAGTCTTTCTGAGCAGGAGAAATCGCAAAACATAGTAATTTCTTCATTGCCGTCCAAAAACAACGCTTTTTTACACTCCTGTCTCCCTTTCTCCTGGAAACAATGACTTACATCAATCCTTTTACATAATTCTTGTTTCTCCTGACATTTCTAACATTGCCCACAATTATCAACTTTCTAAGTCTTTCTGAGCAGGAGAAACCGCAAAATATAGTCATTTCTTCATTGCCGTCCAAAAACAACGCTTTTTTACACTCCTGTCTCCCTTTCTCTTGGAAACAATGACTTACATCAATACTTTTACATAATTCTTATTTCTCCTGACATTTCTAACATTGCCCACAATTATCAACTTTCTAAGTCTTTTTGAGCAGGAGAAATCGCAGAACATAGTCATTTCTTCATTGCAGTCCAAAAACAACGCTTTTTTACACTCCTGTCTCCATTTCTCTTGGAAACAATGACTTACATCAATCCTTTTACATAATTCTTGTTTCTCCTGACATTTCTAACATTGCCCACAATTATCAACTTTCTAAGTCTTTCTGAGCAGGAGAAACCGCAAAATATAGTAATTTCTTCATTGCCATCCAAAAACAACGCTTTTTTACACTCCTGTCTCCCTTTCTCCTGGAAACAATGACTTACATTAATCCTTTTACATAATTCTTGTTTCTCATGACATTTCTAACATTGCCAACAATTATCAACTTTCTAAGTCTTTCTGAGCAGGAGAAATCGCAGAACATAGTCATTTCTTCATTGCAGTCCAAAAACAACGCTTTTTTACACTCCAGTCTCCCTTTCTCTTGGAAACAATGACTTACATCAATCCTTTTACATAATTCTTGTTTCTCCTGACATTTCTAACATTGCCCACAAATATCAACTTTCTAAGTCTTTCTGAGCAGGAGAAATCGCAAAACATAGTCATTTCTTCATTGCAGTCCAAAAACAACGCTTTTTTTACACTCCAGTCTCCCTTTCTCTTGGAAACAATGACTGACATCAATCCTTTTACATAATTCTTGTTTCTCATGACATTTCTAACATTGCCCACAATTATTAACTTTCTAAGTCTTTCTGAGCAGGAGAAATCGCAAAACATAGTCATTTCTTCATTGCAGTCCAAAAACAACGCTTTTTTTACACTCCAGTCTCCCTTTCTCTTGGAAACAATGACTGACATCAATCCTTTTACATAATTCTTGTTTCTCATGACATTTCTAACATTGCCCACAATTATTAACTTTCTAAGTCTTTCTGAGCAGGAGAAATCGCAAAACATAGTCATTTCATCATTGCAGTGCAAAAACAACGCTTTTTTACACTCCAGTCTCCCTTTCTCTTGGCAACAATGACTTACATCAATCCTTTTACATAATTCTTATTTCTCATGACATTTCTACCATTGCCCACAATTATCAACTTTCTAAGTCTTTCTGAGCAGGAGAAATCGCAAAACATAGTAATTTCTTCATTGCCGTCCAAAAACAACGCTTTTTTACACTCCTGTCTCCCTTTCTCCTGGAAACAATGACTTACATCAATCCTTTTACATAATTCTTGTTTCTCCTGACATTTCTAACATTGCCCACAATTATCAACTTTCTAAGTCTTTCTGAGCAGGAGAAACCGCAAAATATAGTCATTTCTTCATTGCCGTCCAAAAACAACGCTTTTTTACACTCCTGTCTCCCTTTCTCTTGGAAACAATGACTTACATCAATACTTTTACATAATTCTTATTTCTCCTGACATTTCTAACATTGCCCACAATTATCAACTTTCTAAGTCTTTTTGAGCAGGAGAAATCGCAGAACATAGTCATTTCTTCATTGCAGTCCAAAAACAACACTTTTTTACACTCCTGTCTCCATTTCTCTTGGAAACAATGACTTACATCAATCCTTTTACATAATTCTTGTTTCTCCTGACATTTCTAACATTGCCCACAATTATCAACTTTCTAAGTCTTTCTGAGCAGGAGAAACCGCAAAATATAGTAATTTCTTCATTGCCATCCAAAAACAACGCTTTTTTACACTCCTGTCTCCCTTTCTCCTGGAAACAATGACTTACATTAATCCTTTTACATAATTCTTGTTTCTCATGACATTTCTAACATTGCCAACAATTATCAACTTTCTAAGTCTTTCTGAGCAGGAGAAATCGCAGAACATAGTCATTTCTTCATTGCAGTCCAAAAACAACGCTTTTTTACACTCCAGTCTCCCTTTCTCTTGGAAACAATGACTTACATCAATCCTTTTACATAATTCTTGTTTCTCCTGACATTTCTAACATTGCCCACAAATATCAACTTTCTAAGTCTTTCTGAGCAGGAGAAATCGCAAAACATAGTCATTTCTTCATTGCAGTCCAAAAACAACGCTTTTTTTACACTCCAGTCTCCCTTTCTCTTGGAAACAATGACTGACATCAATCCTTTTACATAATTCTTGTTTCTCATGACATTTCTAACATTGCCCACAATTATTAACTTTCTAAGTCTTTCTGAGCAGGAGAAATCGCAAAACATAGTCATTTCATCATTGCAGTGCAAAAACAACGCTTTTTTACACTCCAGTCTCCCTTTCTCTTGGCAACAATGACTTACATCAATCCTTTTACATAATTCTTATTTCTCATGACATTTCTACCATTGCCCACAATTATCAACTTTCTAAGTCTTTCTGAGCAGGAGAAATCGCAAAACATAGTAATTTCTTCATTGCCGTCCAAAAACAACGCTTTTTTACACTCCTGTCTCCCTTTCTCCTGGAAACAATGACTTACATCAATCCTTTTACATAATTCTTGTTTCTCCTGACATTTCTAACATTGCCCACAAATATTAACTTTCTAAGTCTTTCTGAGCAGGAGAAATCGCAAAACATAGTCATTTCTTCATTGCAGTCCAAAAACAACGCTTTTTTTACACTCCAGTCTCCCTTTCTCTTGGAAACAATGACTTACATCAATCCTTTTACATAATTCTTGTTTCTCCTGACATTTCTAACATTGCCCACAAATATCAACTTTCTAAGTCTTTCTGAGCAGGAGAAATCGCAAAATATAGTCATTTCTTCATTGTCGTCCAAAAACAACGCTTTTTTTTACTTTCCTGTCTCCCTTTCTCCTGGAAACAATGACTTACATCAATAATTTTACATAATTCTTGTTTCTCATGACATTTCTAACATTGCCCACAATTATCAACTTTCTAAGTCTTTCTGAGCAAGAGAAATCGCAAAACAGTCATTTATTCATTGCCGTCCAAAAACAATGCTTTTTTACACTCCAGTCTCCCTTTCTCTTGGAAACAATGACTTACATCAATACTTTTACATAATTCTTGTTTCTCCTGACATTTCTAACATTGCCCACAAATATCAACTTTCTAAGTCTTTCTGAGCAGGAGAAATCGCAAAACATAGTCATTTCTTCATTGCAGTCCAAAAACAACGCTTTTTTACACTCCAGTCTCCCTTTCTCTTGGAAACAATGACTTACATCAATCCTTTTACATAATTCTTGTTTCTCATGACATTTCTAACATTGTCCACAAATATCAACTTTCTAAGTCTTTCTGAGCAGGAGAAATCGCAAAACATAGTCATTTCTTCATTGCAGTCCAAAAACAACGCTTTTTTACACTCCAGTCTCCCTTTCTCTTGGAAACAATGACTTACATCAATCCTTTTACATAATTCTTGTTTCTCATGACATTTCTAACATTGTCCACAATTATCAACTTTCTAAGTCTTTCTGAGCAGGAGAAATCGCAAAACATAGTAATTTCTTCATTGCCGTCCAAAAATAACGCTTTTTTACACTCCTGTCCCCCTTTCTCTTGGAAACAATGACTTACATCAATACTTTTACATAATTCTTGTTTCTCCTGACATTTCTAACATTGCCCACAATTATCAACTTTCTAAGTCTTTTTGAGCAGGAGAAATCGCAGAACATAGTCATTTCTTCATTGCAGTCCAAAAACAACGCTTTTTTACACTCCTGTCTCCATTTCTCTTGGAAACAATGACTTACATCAATCCTTTTACATAATTCTTGTTTCTCCTGACATTTCTAACATTGCCCACAAATATCAACTTTCTAAGTCTTTCTGAGCAGGAGAAATCGCAAAATATAGTCATTTCTTCATTGCCGTCCAAAAACAACGCTTTTTTACACTCCAGTCTCCCTTTCTCTTGGAAACAATGACTTACATCAATACTTTTACATAATTCTTGTTTCTCCTGACATTTCTAACATTGCCCACAAATATCAACTTTCTAAGTCTTTCTGAGCAGGAGAAATCGCAAAACATAGTCATTTCTTCATTGCAGTCCAAAAACAACGCTTTTTTACACTCCAGTCTCCCTTTCTCTTGGAAACAATGACTTACATCAATCCTTTTACATAATTCTTGTTTCTCATGACATTTCTAACATTGTCCACAAATATCAACTTTCTAAGTCTTTCTGAGCAGGAGAAATCGCAAAACATAGTCATTTCTTCATTGCAGTCCAAAAACAACGCTTTTTTACATTCCAGTCTCCCTTTCTCTTGGAAACAATGACTTACATCAATCCTTTTACATAATTCTTGTTTCTCATGACATTTCTAACATTGTCCACAATTATCAACTTTCTAAGTCTTTCTGAGCAGGAGAAATCGCAAAACATAGTCATTTCTTCATTGCCGTCCAAAAATAACGCTTTTTTACACTCCTGTCCCCCTTTCTCTTGGAAACAATGACTTACATCAATACTTTTACATAATTCTTGTTTCTCCTGACATTTCTAACTTTGCCCACAATTATCAACTTTCTAAGTCTTTTTGAGCAGGAGAAATCGCAGAACATAGTCATTTCTTCATTGCAGTCCAAAAACAACGCTTTTTTACACTCCTGTCTCCATTTCTCTTGGAAACAATGACTTACATCAATCCTTTTACATAATTCTTGTTTCTCCTGACATTTCTAACATTGCCCACAATTATCAACTTTCTAAGTCTTTCTGAGCAGGAGAAACCGCAAAATATAGTCATTTCTTCATTGCCGTCCAAAAACAACGCTTTTTTTACACTCCTGTCTCCCTTTCTCCTGGAAACAATGACTTACATCAATCCTTTTACATAATTCTTGTTTCTCATGACATTTCTAACATTGCCCACAATTATCAACTTTCTAAGTCTTTCTGAGCAGGAGAAATCGCAAAATATAGTAATTTCTTCATTGCCGTCCAAAAACAACGCTTTTTTACACTCCTGTCTCCCCTTCTCTTGGAAACAATGACTTACATCAATCCTTTTACATAATTCTTGTTTCTCCTGACATTTCTAACATTGCCCACAATTATCAACTTTCTAAGTCTTTCTGAGCAGGAGAAACCGCAAAATATAGTCATTTCTTCATTGCCGTCCAAAAACAACGCTTTTTTTACACTCCTGTCTCCCTTTCTCCTGGAAACAATGACTTACATCAATCCTTTTACATAATTCTTGTTTCTCATGACATTTCTAACATTGCCCACAAATATCAACTTTCTAAGTCTTTCTGAGCAGGAGAAATCGCAAAACATAGTCATTTCTTCATTGCAGTCCAAAAACAACGCTTTTTTACACTCCAGTCTCCCTTTCTCTTGGAAACAATGACTTACATCAATCCTTTTACATAATTCTTGTTTCTCATGACATTTCTAACATTGTCCACAATTATCAACTTTCTAAGTCTTTCTGAGCAGGAGAAATCGCAAAACATAGTCATTTCTTCATTGCAGTCCAAAAACAACGCTTTTTTACACTCCAGTCTCCCTTTCTCTTGGAAACAATGACTTACATCAATCCTTTTACATAATTCTTGTTTCTCCTGACATTTCTAACATTGCCCACAATTATCAACTTTCTAAGTCTTTCTGAGCAGGAGAAACCGCAAAATATAGTCATTTCTTCATTGCCGTCCAAAAACAACACTTTTTTACACTCCTGTCTCCCTTTCTCCTGGAAACAATGACTTACATCAATCCTTTTACATAATTCTTGTTTCTCATGACATTTCTAACATTGCCCACAATTATCAACTTTCTAAGTCTTTCTGAGCAAGAGAAATCGCAAAACAGTCATTTATTCATTGCCGTCCAAAAACAATGCTTTTTTACACTCCAGTCTCCCTTTCTCTTGGAAACAATGACTTACATCAATCCTTTTACATAATTCTTGTTTCTCCTGACATTTCTAACATTGCCCACAAATATCAACTTTCTAAGTCTTTCTGAGCAGGAGAAATCGCAGAACATAGTCATTTCTTCATTGCAGTCCAAAAACAACGCTTTTTTTACACTCCAGTCTCCCTTTCTCTTGGAAACAATGACTGACATCAATCCTTTTACATAATTCTTGTTTCTCATGACATTTCTAACATTGCCCACAATTATTAACTTTCTAAGTCTTTCTGAGCAGGAGAAATCGCAAAACATAGTCATTTCTTCATTGCAGTCCAAAAACAACGCTTTTTTACACTCCAGTCTCCCTTTCTCTTGGCAACAATGACTTACATCAATCCTTTTACATAATTCTTATTTCTCATGACATTTCTACCATTGCCCACAATTATCAACTTTCTAAGTCTTTCTGAGCAGGAGAAATCGCAAAACATAGTAATTTCTTCATTGCCGTCCAAAAACAACGCTTTTTTACACTCCTGTCTCCCTTTCTCCTGGAAACAATGACTTACATCAATCCTTTTACATAATTCTTGTTTCTCCTGACATTTCTAACATTGCCCACAAATATCAACTTTCTAAGTCTTTCTGAGCAGGAGAAATCGCAAAATATAGTCATTTCTTCATTGCCGTCCAAAAACAACGCTTTTTTACACTCCTGTCTCCCTTTCTCCTGGAAACAATGACTTACATCAATAATTTTACATAATTCTTGTTTCTCATGACATTTCTAACATTGCCCACAATTATCAACTTTCTAAGTCTTTCTGAGCAGGAGAAATCGCAAAACAGTTATTTATTCATTGCCGTCCAAAAACAATGCTTTTTTACACTCCAGTCTCCCTTTCTCTTGGAAACAATGACTTACATCAATACTTTTACATAATTCTTGTTTCTCCTGACATTTCTAACATTGCCCACAAATATCAACTTTCTAAGTCTTTCTGAGCAGGAGAAATCGCAAAATATAGTAATTTCTTCATTGCCGTCCAAAAACAACGCTTTTTTACACTCCTGTCTCCTCTTCTCCTGGAAACAATGACTTACATCAATCCTTTTACACAATTCTTGTTTCTCATGACATTTCTAACATTGCCCACAATTATCAACTTTCTAAGTCTTTCTGAGCAAGAGAAATCGCAAAACAGTCATTTATTCATTGCCGTCCAAAAACAATGCTTTTTTACACTCCAGTCTCCCTTTCTCTTGGAAACAATGACTTACATCAATACTTTTACATAATTCTTGTTTCTCCTGACATTTCTAACATTGCCCACAATTATCAACTTTCTAAGTCTTTTTGAGCAGGAGAAATCGCAGAACATAGTCATTTCTTCATTGCAGTCCAAAAACAACGCTTTTTTACACTCCTGTCTCCATTTCTCTTGGAAACAATGACTTACATCAATCCTTTTACATAATTCTTGTTTCTCCTGACATTTCTAACATTGCCCACAATTATCAACTTTCTAAGTCTTTCTGAGCAGGAGAAACCGCAAAATATAGTCATTTCTTCATTGCCGTCCAAAAACAACGCTTTTTTACACTCCTGTCTCCCTTTCTCCTGGAAACAATGACTTACATCAATCCGTTTACATAATTCTTGTTTCTCATGACATTTCTAACATTGCCCACAATTATCAACTTTCTAAGTCTTTCTGAGCAGGAGAAATCGCAAAACATAGTCATTTCTTCATTGCCGTCCAAAAACAACACTTTTTTACACTCCTGTCTCCCTTTCTCTTGGAAACAATGACTTACATCAATACTTTTACATAATTCTTGTTTCTCCTGACATTTCTAACTTTGCCCACAATTATCAACTTTCTAAGTCTTTTTGAGCAGGAGAAATCGCAGAACATAGTCATTTCTTCATTGCAGTCCAAAAACAACGCTTTTTTACACTCCTGTCTCCATTTCTCTTGGAAACAATGACTTACATCAATCCTTTTACATAATTCTTGTTTCTCCTGACATTTCTAACATTGCCCACAATTATCAACTTTCTAAGTCTTTCTGAGCAGGAGAAACCGCAAAATATAGTCATTTCTTCATTGCCGTCCAAAAACAACGCTTTTTTTACACTCCTGTCTCCCTTTCTCCTGGAAACAATGACTTACATCAATCCTTTTACATAATTCTTGTTTCTCATGACATTTCTAACATTGCCCACAATTATCAACTTTCTAAGTCTTTCTGAGCAGGAGAAATCGCAAAATATAGTAATTTCTTCATTGCCGTCCAAAAACAACGCTTTTTTACACTCCTGTCTCCCCTTCTCCTGGAAACAATGACTTACATCAATCCTTTTACATAATTCTTGTTTCTCATGACATTTCTAACATTGCCCACAAATATCAACTTTCTAAGTCTTTCTGAGCAGGAGAAATCGCAAAACATAGTCATTTCTTCATTGCAGTCCAAAAACAACGCTTTTTTACACTCCAGTCTCCCTTTCTCTTGGAAACAATGACTTACATCAATCCTTTTACATAATTCTTGTTTCTCATGTCATTTCTAACATTGTCCACAATTATCAACTTTCTAAGTCTTTCTGAGCAGGAGAAATCGCAAAACATAGTCATTTCTTCATTGCAGTCCAAAAACAACGCTTTTTTACACTCCAGTCTCCCTTTCTCTTGGAAACAATGACTTACATCAATCCTTTTACATAATTCTTGTTTCTCCTGACATTTCTAACATTGCCCACAATTATCAACTTTCTAAGTCTTTCTGAGCAGGAGAAACCGCAAAATATAGTCATTTCTTCATTGCCGTCCAAAAACAACACTTTTTTACACTCCTGTCTCCCTTTCTCCTGGAAACAATGACTTACATCAATCCTTTTACATAATTCTTGTTTCTCATGACATTTCTAACATTGCCCACAATTATCAACTTTCTAAGTCTTTCTGAGCAGGAGAAATCGCAAAACATAGTCATTTCTTCATTGCCGTCCAAAAACAACACTTTTTTACACTCCTGTCTCCCTTTCTCTTGGAAACAATGACTTACATCAATACTTTTACATAATTCTTGTTTCTCCTGACATTTCTAACATTGCCCACAATTATCAACTTTCTAAGTCTTTCTGAGCAAGAGAAATCGCAAAACAGTCATTTATTCATTGCCGTCCAAAAACAATGCTTTTTTACACTCCAGTCTCCCTTTCTCTTGGAAACAATGACTTACATCAATCCTTTTACATAATTCTTGTTTCTCCTGACATTTCTAACATTGCCCACAATTATCAACTTCCTAAGTCTTTTTGAGCAGGAGAAATCGCAGAACATAGTCATTTCTTCATTGCAGTCCAAAAACAACGCTTTTTTACACTCCTGTCTCCATTTCTCTTGGAAACAATGACTTACATCAATCCTTTTACATAATTCTTGTTTCTCCTGACATTTCTAACATTGCCCACAATTATCAACTTTCTAAGTCTTTCTGAGCAGGAGAAACCGCAAAATATAGTCATTTCTTCATTGCCGTCCAAAAACAACGCTTTTTTACACTCCTGTCTCCCTTTCTCTTGGAAACAATGACTTACATCAATACTTTTACATAATTCTTATTTCTCCTGACATTTCTAACATTGCCCACAATTATCAACTTTCTAAGTCTTTTTGAGCAGGAGAAATCGCAGAACATAGTCATTTCTTCATTGCAGTCCAAAAACAACGCTTTTTTACACTCCTGTCTCCATTTCTCTTGGAAACAATGACTTACATCAATCCTTTTACATAATTCTTGTTTCTCCTGACATTTCTAACATTGCCCACAATTATCAACTTTCTAAGTCTTTCTGAGCAGGAGAAACCGCAAAATATAGTAATTTCTTCATTGCCGTCCAAAAACAACGCTTTTTTACACTCCTGTCTCCCTTTCTCCTGGAAACAATGACTTACATCAATCCTTTTACATAATTCTTGTTTCTCATGACATTTCTAACATTGCCAACAATTATCAACTTTCTAAGTCTTTCTGAGCAGGAGAAATCGCAAAACATAGTCATTTCTTCATTGCCGTCCAAAAACAACACTTTTTTATACTCCTGTCTCCCTTTCTCTTGGAAACAATGACTTACATCAATACTTTTACATAATTCTTGTTTCTCCTGACATTTCTAACATTGCCCACAATTATCAACTTTCTAAGTCTTTTTGAGCAGGAGAAATCGCAGAACATAGTCATTTCTTCATTGCAGTCCAAAAACAACGCTTTTTTACACTCCTGTCTCCATTTCTCTTGGAAACAATGACTTACATCAATCCTTTTACATAATTCTTGTTTCTCCTGACATTTCTAACATTGCCCACAATTATCAACTTTCTAAGTCTTTCTGAGCAAGAGAAATCGCAAAACAGTCATTTATTCATTGCCGTCCAAAAACAATGCTTTTTTACACTCCAGTCTCCCTTTCTCTTGGAAACAATGACTTACATCAATCCTTTTACATAATTCTTGTTTCTCCTGACATTTCTAACATTGCCCACAAATATCAACTTTCTAAGTCTTTCTGAGCAGGAGAAATCGCAGAACATAGTCATTTCTTCATTGCAGTCCAAAAACAACGCTTTTTTACACTCCAGTCTCCCTTTCTCTTGGAAACAATGACTTACATCAATCCTTTTACATAATTCTTGTTTCTCCTGACATTTCTAACATTGCCCACAAATATCAACTTTCTAAGTCTTTCTGAGCAGGAGAAATCGCAAAACATAGTCATTTCTTCATTGCAGTCCAAAAACAACGCTTTTTTTACACTCCAGTCTCCCTTTCTCTTGGAAACAATGACTGACATCAATCCTTTTACATAATTCTTGTTTCTCATGACATTTCTAACATTGCCCACAATTATTAACTTTCTAAGTTTTTCTGAGCAGGAGAAATCGCAAAACATAGTCATTTCTTCATTGCAGTCCAAAAACAACGCTTTTTTACACTCCAGTCTCCCTTTCTCTTGGCAACAATGACTTACATCAATCCTTTTACATAATTCTTATTTCTCATGACATTTCTACCATTGCCCACAAATATCAACTTTCTAAGTCTTTCTGAGCAGGAGAAATCGCAAAATATAGTCATTTCTTCATTGCCGTCCAAAAACAACGCTTTTTTACACTCCTGTCTCCCTTTCTCCTGGAAACAATGACTTACATCAATAATTTTACATAATTCTTGTTTCTCATGACATTTCTAACATTGCCCACAATTATCAACTTTCTAAGTCTTTCTGAGCAAGAGAAATCGCAAAACAGTCATTTATTCATTGCCGTCCAAAAACAATGCTTTTTTACACTCCAGTCTCCCTTTCTCTTGGAAACAATGACTTACATCAATACTTTTACATAATTCTTGTTTCTCCTGACATTTCTAACATTGCCCACAAATATCAACTTTCTAAGTCTTTCTGAGCAGGAGAAATCGCAAAACATAGTCATTTCTTCATTGCAGTCCAAAAACAACGCTTTTTTACACTCCAGTCTCCCTTTCTCTTGGAAACAATGACTTACATCAATCCTTTTACATAATTCTTGTTTCTCATGACATTTCTAACATTGTCCACAAATATCAACTTTCTAAGTCTTTCTGAGCAGGAGAAATCGCAAAACATAGTCATTTCTTCATTGCAGTCCAAAAACAACGCTTTTTTACACTCCAGTCTCCCTTTCTCTTGGAAACAATGACTTACATCAATCCTTTTACATAATTCTTGTTTCTCATGACATTTCTAACATTGTCCACAATTATCAACTTTCTAAGTCTTTCTGAGCAGGAGAAATCGCAAAACATAGTCATTTCTTCATTGCCGTCCAAAAATAACGCTTTTTTACACTCCTGTCCCCCTTTCTCTTGGAAACAATGACTTACATCAATACTTTTACATATTTCTTGTTTCGCCTGACATTTCTAACTTTGCCCACAATTATCAACTTTCTAAGTCTTTTTGAGCAGGAGAAATCGCAGAACATAGTCATTTCTTCATTGCAGTCCAAAAACAACGCTTTTTTACACTCCTATCTCCATTTCTCTTGGAAACAATGACTTACATCAATCCTTTTACATAATTCTTGTTTCTCCTGACATTTCTAACATTGCCCACAAATATCAACTTTCTAAGTCTTTCTGAGCAGGAGAAATCGCAAAACATAGTCATTTCTTCATTGCAGTCCAAAAACAACGCTTTTTTTACACTCCAGTCTCCCTTTCTCTTGGAAACAATGACTGACATCAATCCTTTTACATAATTCTTGTTTCTCATGACATTTCTAACATTGCCCACAATTATTAACTTTCTAAGTCTTTCTGAGCAGGAGAAATCGCAAAACATAGTCATTTCTTCATTGCAGTCCAAAAACAACGCTTTTTTTACACTCCAGTCTCCCTTTCTCTTGGAAACAATGACTGACATCAATCCTTTTACATAATTCTTGTTTCTCATGACATTTCTAACATTGCCCACAATTATTAACTTTCTAAGTCTTTCTGAGCAGGAGAAATCGCAAAACATAGTCATTTCTTCATTGCAGTCCAAAAACAACGCTTTTTTACACTCCTGTCTCCCCTTCTCCTGGAAACAATGACTTACATCAATCCTTTTACATAATTCTTGTTTCTCATGACATTTCTAACATTGCCCACAAATATAAACTTTCTAAGTCTTTCTGAGCAGGAGAAATCGCAAAACATAGTCATTTCCTCATTGCAGTCCAAAAACAACGCTTTTTTACACTCCAGTCTCCCTTTCTCTTGGAAACAATGACTTACATCAATCCTTTTACATAATTCTTGTTTCTCCTGACATTTCTAACATTGCCCACAATTATCAACTTTCTAAGTCTTTCTGAGCAGGAGAAACCGCAAAATATAGTCATTTCTTCATTGCCGTCCAAAAACAACGCTTTTTTTACACTCCTGTCTCCCTTTCTCCTGGAAACAATGACTTACATCAATCCTTTTACATAATTCTTGTTTATCATGACATTTCTAACATTGCCCACAATTATCAACTTTCTAAGTCTTTCTGAGCAGGAGAAATCGCAAAATATAGTAATTTCTTCATTGCCGTCCAAAAACAACGCTTTTTTACACTCCTGTCTCCCCTTCTCCTGGAAACAATGACTTACATCAATCCTTTTACATAATTCTTGTTTCTCATGACATTTCTAACATTGCCCACAAATATCAACTTTCTAAGTCTTTCTGAGCAGGAGAAATCGCAAAACATAATCATTTCTTCATTGCAGTCCAAAAACAACGCTTTTTTACACTCCAGTCTCCCTTTCTCTTGGAAACAATGACTTACATCAATCCTTTTACATAATTCTTGTTTCTCATGACATTTCTAACATTGTCCACAATTATCAACTTTCTAAGTCTTTCTGAGCAGGAGAAATCGCAAAACATAGTCATTTCTTCATTGCAGTCCAAAAACAACGCTTTTTTACACTCCAGTCTCCCTTTCTCTTGGAAACAATGACTTACATCAATCCTTTTACATAATTCTTGTTTCTCCTGACATTTCTAACAGTGCCCACAATTATCAACTTTCTAAGTCTTTCTGAGCAGGAGAAACCGCAAAATATAGTCATTTCTTCATTGCCGTCCAAAAACAACACTTTTTTACACTCCTGTCTCCCTTTCTCCTGGAAACAATGACTTACATCAATCCTTTTACATAATTCTTGTTTCTCATGACATTTCTAACATTGCCCACAATTATCAACTTTCTAAGTCTTTCTGAGCAGGAGAAATCGCAAAACATAGTCATTTCTTCATTGCCGTCCAAAAACAACACTTTTTTACACTCCTGTCTCCCTTTCTCTTGGAAACAATGACTTACATCAATACTTTTACATAATTCTTGTTTCTCCTGACATTTCTAACATTGCCCACAATTATCAACTTTCTAAGTCTTTTTGAGCAGGAGAAATCGCAGAACATAGTCATTTCTTCATTGCAGTCCAAAAACAACGCTTTTTTACACTCCTGTCTCCATTTCTCTTGGAAACAATGACTTACATCAATCCTTTTACATAATTCTTGTTTCTCCTGACATTTCTAACATTGCCCACAATTATCAACTTTCTAAGTCTTTCTGAGCAGGAGAAACCGCAAAATATAGTCATTTCTCCATTGCCGTCCAAAAACAACGCTTTTTTACACTCCTGTCTCCCTTTCTTCTGGAAACAATGACTTACATCAATCCTTTTACATAATTCTTGTTTCTCATGACATTTCTAACATTGCCCACAATTATCAACTTTCTAAGTCTTTCTGAGCAAGAGAAATCGCAAAACAGTCATTTATTCATTGCCGTCCAAAAACAATGCTTTTTTACACTCCAGTCTCCCTTTCTCTTGGAAACAATGACTTACATCAATCCTTTTACATAATTCTTGTTTCTCCTGACATTTCTAACATTGCCCACAAATATCAACTTTCTAAGTCTTTCTGAGCAGGAGAAATCGCAGAACATAGTCATTTCTTCATTGCAGTCCAAAAACAACGCTTTTTTTACACTCCAGTCTCCCTTTCTCTTGGAAACAATGACTGACATCAATCCTTTTACATAATTCTTGTTTCTCATGACATTTCTAACATTGCCCACAATTATTAACTTTCTAAGTCTTTCTGAGCAGGAGAAATCGCAAAACATAGTAATTTCTTCATTGCCGTCCAAAAACAACGCTTTTTTACACTCCTGTCTCCCTTTCTCCTGGAAACAATGACTTACATCAATCCTTTTACATAATTCTTGTTTCTCCTGACATTTCTAACATTGCCCACAAATATCAACTTTCTATTCTTCATTGCAGTCCAAAAACAACGCTTTTTTACACTCCTGTCTCCATTTCTCTTGGAAACAATGACTTACATCAATCCTTTTACATAATTCTTGTTTCTCCTGACATTTCTAACATTGCCCACAATTATCAACTTTCTAAGTCTTTCTGAGCAGGAGAAACCGCAAAATATAGTCATTTCTTCATTGCCGTCCAAAAACAACGCTTTTTTACACTCCTGTCTCCCTTTCTCTTGGAAACAATGACTTACATCAATACTTTTACATAATTCTTATTTCTCCTGACATTTCTAACATTGCCCACAATTATCAACTTTCCAAGTCTTTTTGAGCAGGAGAAATCGCAGAACATAGTCATTTCTTCATTGCAGTCCAAAAACAACGCTTTTTTACACTCCTGTCTCCATTTCTCTTGGAAACAATGACTTACATCAATCCTTTTACATAATTCTTGTTTCTCCTGACATTTCTAACATTGCCCACAATTATCAACTTTCTAAGTCTTTCTGAGCAGGAGAAACCGCAAAATATAGTAATTTCTTCATTGCCGTCCAAAAACAACGCTTTTTTACACTCCTGTCTCCCTTTCTCCTGGAAACAATGACTTACATCAATCCTTTTACATAATTCTTGTTTCTCATGACATTTCTAACATTGCCAACAATTATCAACTTTCTAAGTCTTTCTGAGCAGGAGAAATCGCAAAACATAGTCATTTCTTCATTGCCGTCTAAAAACAACACTTTTTTATACTCCTGTCTCCCTTTCTCTTGGAAACAATGACTTACATCAATACTTTTACATAATTCTTGTTTCTCCTGACATTTCTAACATTGCCCACAATTATCAACTTTCTAAGTCTTTTTGAGCAGAAGAAATCGCAGAACATAGTCATTTCTTCATTGCAGTCCAAAAACAACGCTTTTTTACACTCCTGTCTCCATTTCTCTTGGAAACAATGACTTACATCAATCCTTTTACATAATTCTTGTTTCTCCTGACATTTCTAACATTGCCCACAATTATCAACTTTCTAAGTCTTTCTGAGCAGGAGAAACCGCAAAATATAGTCATTTCTCCATTGCCGTCCAAAAACAACGCTTTTTTACACTCCTGTCTCCCTTTCTTCTGGAAACAATGACTTACATCAATCCTTTTACATAATTCTTGTTTCTCATGACATTTCTAACATTGCCCACAATTATCAACTTTCTAAGTCTTTCTGAGCAAGAGAAATCGCAAAACAGTCATTTATTCATTGCCGTCCAAAAACAATGCTTTTTTACACTCCAGTCTCCCTTTCTCTTGGAAACAATGACTTACATCAATCCTTTTACATAATTCTTGTTTCTCCTGACATTTCTAACATTGCCCACAAATATCAACTTTCTAAGTCTTTCTGAGCAGGAGAAATCGCAGAACATAGTCATTTCTTCATTGCAGTCCAAAAACAACGCTTTTTTACACTCCTGTCTCCATTTCTCTTGGAAACAATGACTTACATCAATCCTTTTACATAATTCTTGTTTCTCCTGACATTTCTAACATTGCCCACAAATATCAACTTTCTAAGTCTTTCTGAGCAGGAGAAATCGCAAAACATAGTCATTTCTTCATTGCAGTCCAAAAACAACGCTTTTTTACACTCCAGTCTCCCTTTCTCTTGGCAACAATGACTTACATCAATCCTTTTACATAATTCTTATTTCTCATGACATTTCTACCATTGCCCACAAATATCAACTTTCTAAGTCTTTCTGAGCAGGAGAAATCGCAAAATATAGTCATTTCTTCATTGCCGTCCAAAAACAACGCTTTTTTACACTCCTGTCTCCCTTTCTCCTGGAAACAATGACTTACATCAATAATTTTACATAATTCTTGTTTCTCATGACATTTCTAACATTGCCCACAATTATCAACTTTCTAAGTCTTTCTGAGCAAGAGAAATCGCAAAACAGTCATTTATTCATTGCCGTCCAAAAACAATGCTTTTTTACACTCCAGTCTCCCTTTCTCTTGGAAACAATGACTTACATCAATACTTTTACATAATTCTTGTTTCTCCTGACATTTCTAACATTGCCCACAAATATCAACTTTCTAAGTCTTTCTGAGCAGGAGAAATCGCAAAACATAGTCATTTCTTCATTGCAGTCCAAAAACAACGCTTTTTTACACTCCAGTCTCCCTTTCTCTTGGAAACAATGACTTACATCAATCCTTTTACATAATTCTTGTTTCTCATGACATTTCTAACATTGTCCACAAATATCAACTTTCTAAGTCTTTCTGAGCAGGAGAAATCGCAAAACATAGTCATTTCTTCATTGCAGTCCAAAAACAACGCTTTTTTACACTCCAGTCTCCCTTTCTCTTGGAAACAATGACTTACATCAATCCTTTTACATAATTCTTGTTTCTCATGACATTTCTAACATTGTCCACAATTATCAACTTTCTAAGTCTTTCTGAGCAGGAGAAATCGCAAAACATAGTCATTTCTTCATTGCCGTCCAAAAATAACGCTTTTTTACACTCCTGTCCCCCTTTCTCTTGGAAACAATGACTTACATCAATACTTTTACATAATTCTTGTTTCGCCTGACATTTCTAACTTTGCACACAATTATCAACTTTCTAAGGCTTTTTGAGCAGGAGAAATCGCAGAACATAGTCATTTCTTCATTGCAGTCCAAAAACAACGCTTTTTTACACTCCTGTCTCCATTTCTCTTGGAAACAATGACTTACATCAATCCTTTTACATAATTCTTGTTTCTCCTGACATTTCTAACATTGCCCACAATTATCAACTTTCTAAGTCTTTCTGAGCAGGAGAAACCGCAAAATATAGTCATTTCTTCATTGCCGTCCAAAAACAACGCTTTTTTTACACTCCTGTCTCCCTTTCTCCTGGAAACAATGACTTACATCAATCCTTTTACATAATTCTTGTTTCTCATGACATTTCTAACATTGCCCACAATTATCAACTTTCTAAGTCTTTCTGAGCAGGAGAAATCGCAAAATATAGTAATTTCTTCATTGCCGTCCAAAAACAACGCTTTTTTACACTCCTGTCTCCCCTTCTCCTGGAAACAATGACTTACATCAATCCTTTTACATAATTCTTGTTTCTCATGACATTTCTAACATTGCCCACAAATATCAACTTTCTAAGTCTTTCTGAGCAGGAGAAATCGCAAAACATAGTCATTTCTTCATTGCAGTCCAAAAACAACGCTTTTTTTTACACTCCAGTCTCTCTTTCTCTTGGAAACAATGACTGACATCAATCCTTTTACATAATTCTTGTTTCTCATGACATTTCTAACATTGCCCACAATTATTAACTTTCTAAGTCTTTCTGAGCAGGAGAAATCGCAAAAAATAGTCATTTCTTCATTGCAGTCCAAAAACAACGCTTTTTTACACTCCAGTCTCCCTTTCTCTTGGCAACAATGACTTACATCAATCCTTTTACATAATTCTTATTTCTCATGACATTTCTACCATTGCCCACAATTATCAACTTTCTAAGTCTTTCTGAGCAGGAGAAATCGCAAAACATAATAATTTCTTCATTGCCGTCCAAAAACAACGCTTTTTTACACTCCTGTCTCCCTTTCTCCTGGAAACAATGACTTACATCAATCCTTTTACATAATTCTTGTTTCTCCTGACATTTCTAACATTGCCCACAAATATCAACTTTCTAAGTCTTTCTGAGCAGGAGAAATCGCAAAATATAGTCATTTCTTCATTGCCGTCCAAAAACAACGCTTTTTTACACTCCTGTCTCCCTTTCTCCTGGAAACAATGACTTACATCAATAATTTTACATAATTCTTGTTTCTCATGACATTTCTAACATTGCCCACAATTATCAACTTTCTAAGTCTTTCTGAGCAAGAGAAATCGCAAAACAGTCATTTATTCATTGCCGTCCAAAAACAATGCTTTTTTACACTCCAGTCTCCCTTTCTCTTGGAAACAATGACTTACATCAATACTTTTACATAATTCTTGTTTCTCCTGACATTTCTAACATTGCCCACAAATATCAACTTTCTAAGTCTTTCTGAGCAGGAGAAATCGCAAAATATAGTAATTTCTTCATTGCCGTCCAAAAACAATGCTTTTTTACACTCCAGTCTCCCTTTCTCTTGGAAACAATGACTTACATCAATCCTTTTACTTAATTCTTGTTTCTCCTGACATTTCTAACATTGCCCACAATTATCAACTTTCTAAGTCTTTTTGAGCAGGAGAAATCGCAGAACATAGTCATTTCTTCATTGCAGTCCAAAAACAACGCTTTTTTACACTCCTGTCTCCATTTCTCTTGGAAACAATGACTTACATCAATCCTTTTACATAATTCTTGTTTCTCCTGACATTTCTAACATTGCCCACAATTATCAACTTTCTAAGTCTTTCTGAGCAGGAGAAACCGCAAAATATAGTCATTTCTTCATTGCCGTCCAAAAACAACGCTTTTTTACACTCCTGTCTTCCTTTCTCCTGGAAACAATGACTTACATCAATCCGTTTACATAATTCTTGTTTCTCATGACATTTCTAACATTGCCCACAATTATCAACTTTCTAAGTCTTTCTGAGCAGGAGAAATCGCAAAACATAGTAATTTCTTCATTGCCGTCCAAAAACAACACTTTTTTACACTCCTGTCTCCCTTTCTCTTGGAAACAATGACTTACATCAATACTTTTACATAATTCTTGTTTCTCCTGACATTTCTAACTTTGCCCACAATTATCAACTTTCTAAATCTTTTTGAGCAGGAGAAATCGCAGAACATAGTCATTTCTTCATTGCAGTCCAAAAACAACGCTTTTTTACACTCCTGTCTCCATTTCTCTTGGAAACAATGACTTACATCAATCCTTTTACATAATTCTTGTTTCTCCTGACATTTCTAACATTGCCCACAATTATCAACTTTCTAAGTCTTTCTGAGCAGGAGAAACCGCAAAATATAGTCATTTCTTCATTGCCGTCCAAAAACAACGCTTTTTTTACACTCCTGTCTCCCTTTCTCCTGGAAACAATGACTTACATCAATCCTTTTACATAATTCTTGTTTCTCATGACATTTCTAACATTGCCCACAATTATCAACTTTCTAAGTCTATCTGAGCAGGAGAAATCGCAAAATATAGTAATTTCTTCATTGCCGTCCAAAAACAACGCTTTTTTACACTCCTGTCTCCCCTTCTCCTGGAAACAATGACTTACATCAATCCTTTTACATAATTCTTGTTTCTCATGACATTTCTAACATTGCCCACAAATATCAACTTTCTAAGTCTTTCTGAGCAGGAGAAATCGCAAAACATAGTCATTTCTTCATTGCAGTCCAAAAACAACGCTTTTTTACACTCCAGTCTCCCTTTCTCTTGGAAACAATGACTTACATCAATCCTTTTACATAATTCTTGTTTCTCATGACATTTCTAACATTGTCCACAATTATCAACTTTCTAAGTCTTTCTGAGCAGGAGAAATCGCAAAACATAGTCATTTCTTCATTGCAGTCCAAAAACAACGCTTTTTTACACTCCAGTCTCCCTTTCTCTTGGAAACAATGACTTACATCAATCCTTTTACATAATTCTTGTTTCTCCTGACATTTCTAACATTGCCCACAATTATCAACTTTCTAAGTCTTTCTGAGCAGGAGAAACCGCAAAATATAGTCATTTCTTCATTGCCGTCCAAAAACAACACTTTTTTACACTCCTGTCTCCCTTTCTCCTGGAAACAATGACTTACATCAATCCTTTTACATAATTCTTGTTTCTCATGACATTTCTAACATTGCCCACAATTATCAACTTTCTAAGTCTTTCTGAGCAGGAGAAATCGCAAAACATAGTCATTTCTTCATTGCCGTCCAAAAACAACACTTTTTTACACTCCTGTCTCCCTTTCTCTTGGAAACAATGACTTACATCAATACTTTTACATAATTCTTGTTTCTCCTGACATTTCTAACATTGCCCACAATTATCAACTTTCTAAGTCTTTCTGAGCAAGAGAAATCGCAAAACAGTCATTTATTCATTGCCGTCCAAAAACAATGCTTTTTTACACTCCAGTCTCCCTTTCTCTTGGAAACAATGACTTACATCAATCCTTTTACATAATTCTTGTTTCTCCTGACATTTCTAACATTGCCCACAATTATCAACTTCCTAAGTCTTTTTGAGCAGGAGAAATCGCAGAACATAGTCATTTCTTCATTGCAGTCCAAAAACAACGCTTTTTTTACACTCCTGTCTCCATTTCTCTTGGAAACAATGACTTACATCAATCCTTTTACATAATTCTTGTTTCTCCTGACATTTCTAACATTGCCCACAATTATCAACTTTCTAAGTCTTTCTGAGCAGGAGAAACCGCAAAATATAGTCATTTCTTCATTGCCGTCCAAAAACAACGCTTTTTTACACTCCTGTCTCCCTTTCTCTTGGAAACAATGACTTACATCAATACTTTTACATAATTCTTATTTCTCCTGACATTTCTAACATTGCCCACAATTATCAACTTTCTAAGTCTTTTTGAGCAGGAGAAATCGCAGAACATAGTCATTTCTTCATTGCAGTCCAAAAACAACGCTTTTTTACACTCCTGTCTCCATTTCTCTTGGAAACAATGACTTACATCAATCCTTTTACATAATTCTTGTTTCTCCTGACATTTCTAACATTGCCCACAATTATCAACTTTCTAAGTCTTTCTGAGCAGGAGAAACCGCAAAATATAGTAATTTCTTCATTGCCGTCCAAAAACAACGCTTTTTTACACTCCTGTCTCCCTTTCTCCTGGAAACAATGACTTACATCAATCCTTTTACATAATTCTTGTTTCTCATGACATTTCTAACATTGCCAACAATTATCAACTTTCTAAGTCTTTCTGAGCAGGAGAAATCGCAAAACATAGTCATTTCTTCATTGCCGTCCAAAAACAACACTTTTTTACACTCCTGTCTCCCTTTCTCTTGGAAACAATGACTTACATCAATACTTTTACATAATTCTTGTTTCTCCTGACATTTCTAACATTGCCCACAATTATCAACTTTCTAAGTCTTTTTGAGCAGGAGAAATCGCAGAACATAGTCATTTCTTCATTGCAGTCCAAAAACAACGCTTTTTTACACTCCTGTCTCCATTTCTCTTGGAAACAATGACTTACATCAATCCTTTTACATAATTCTTGTTTCTCCTGACATTTCTAACATTGCCCACAATTATCAACTTTCTAAGTCTTTCTGAGCAGGAGAAACCGCAAAATATAGTCATTTCTCCATTGCCGTCCAAAAACAACGCTTTTTTACACTCCTGTCTCCCTTTCTTCTGGAAACAATGACTTACATCAATCCTTTTACATAATTCTTGTTTCTCATGACATTTCTAACATTGCCCACAATTATCAACTTTCTAAGTCTTTCTGAGCAAGAGAAATCGCAAAACAGTCATTTATTCATTGCCGTCCAAAAACAATGCTTTTTTACACTCCAGTCTCCCTTTCTCTTGGAAACAATGACTTACATCAATCCTTTTACATAATTCTTGTTTCTCCTGACATTTCTAACATTGCCCACAAATATCAACTTTCTAAGTCTTTCTGAGCAGGAGAAATCGCAGAACATAGTCATTTCTTCATTGCAGTCCAAAAACAACGCTTTTTTACACTCCAGTCTCCCTTTCTCTTGGAAACAATGACTTACATCAATCCTTTTACATAATTCTTGTTTCTCATGACATTTCTAACATTGCCCACAATTATCAACTTTCTAAGTCTTTCTGAGCAGGAGAAATCGCAAAACATAGTCATTTCTTCATTGCCGTCCAAAAACAACACTTTTTTACACTCCTGTCTCCCTTTCTCTTGGAAACAATGACTTACATCAATACTTTAACATAATTCTTGTTTCTCCTGACATTTCTAACTTTGCCCACAATTATCAACTTTCTAAATCTTTTTGAGCAGGAGAAATCGCAGAACATAGTCATTTCTTCATTGCAGTCCAAAAACAACGCTTTTTTACACTCCTGTCTCCATTTCTCTTGGAAACAATGACTTACATCAATCCTTTTACATAATTCTTGTTTCTCCTGACATTTCTAACATTGCCCACAATTATCAACTTTCTAAGTCTTTCTGAGCAGGAGAAACCGCAAAATATAGTCATTTCTTCATTGCCGTCCAAAAACAACGCTTTTTTTACACTCCTGTCTCCCTTTCTCCTGGAAACAATGACTTACATCAATCCTTTTACATAATTCTTGTTTCTCCTGACATTTCTAACATTGCCCACAATTATCAACTTTCTAAGTCTTTCTGAGCAGGAGAAATCGCAAAATATAGTAATTTCTTCATTGCCGTCCAAAAACAACGCTTTTTTACACTCCTGTCTCCCCTTCTCCTGGAAACAATGACTTACATCAATCCTTTTACATAATTCTTGTTTCTCATGACATTTCTAACATTGCCCACAAATATCAACTTTCTAAGTCTTTCTGAGCAGGAGAAATCGCAAAACATAGTCATTTCTTCATTGCAGTCCAAAAACAACGCTTTTTTACACTCCAGTCTCCCTTTCTCTTGGAAACAATGACTTACATCAATCCTTTTACATAATTCTTGTTTCTCATGACATTTCTAACATTGTCCACAATTATCAACTTTCTAAGTCTTTCTGAGCAGGAGAAATCGCAAAACATAGTCATTTCTTCATTGCAGTCCAAAAACAACGCTTTTTTACACTCCAGTCTCCCTTTCTCTTGGAAACAATGACTTACATCAATCCTTTTACATAATTCTTGTTTCTCCTGACATTTCTAACATTGCCCACAATTATCAACTTTCTAAGTCTTTCTGAGCAGGAGAAACCGCAAAATATAGTCATTTCTTCATTGCCGTCCAAAAACAACACTTTTTTACACTCCTGTCTCCCTTTCTCCTGGAAACAATGACTTACATCAATCCTTTTACATAATTCTTGTTTCTCATGACATTTCTAACATTGCCCACAATTATCAACTTTCTAAGTCTTTCTGAGCAGGAGAAATCGCAAAACATAGTCATTTCTTCATTGCCGTCCAAAAACAACACTTTTTTACACTCCTGTCTCCCTTTCTCTTGGAAACAATGACTTACATCAATACTTTTACATAATTCTTGTTTCTCCTGACATTTCTAACATTGCCCACAATTATCAACTTTCTAAGTCTTTCTGAGCAAGAGAAATCGCAAAACAGTCATTTATTCATTGCCGTCCAAAAACAATGCTTTTTTACACTCCAGTCTCCCTTTCTCTTGGAAACAATGACTTACATCAATACTTTTACATAATTCTTGTTTCTCCTGACATTTCTAACATTGCCCACAAATATCAACTTTCTAAGTCTTTCTGAGCAGGAGAAATCGCAAAACATAGTCATTTCTTCATTGCAGTCCAAAAACAACGCTTTTTTTCACTCCTGTCTCCATTTCTCTTGGAAACAATGACTTACATCAATCCTTTTACATAATTCTTGTTTCTCCTGACATTTCTAACATTGCCCACAATTATCAACTTTCTAAGTCTTTCTGAGCAGGAGAAACCGCAAAATATAGTCATTTCTTCATTGCCGTCCAAAAACAACGCTTTTTTACACTCCTGTCTCCCTTTCTCTTGGAAACAATGACTTACATCAATACTTTTACATAATTCTTATTTCTCCTGACATTTCTAACATTGCCCACAATTATCAACTTTCTAAGTCTTTTTGAGCAGGAGAAATCGCAGAACATAGTCATTTCTTCATTGCAGTCCAAAAACAACGCTTTTTTACACTCCTGTCTCCATTTCTCTTGGAAACAATGACTTACATCAATCCTTTTACATAATTCTTGTTTCTCCTGACATTTCTAACATTGCCCACAATTATCAACTTTCTAAGTCTTTCTGAGCAGGAGAAACCGCAAAATATAGTAATTTCTTCATTGCCGTCCAAAAACAACGCTTTTTTACACTCCTGTCTCCCTTTCTCCTGGAAACAATGACTTACATCAATCCTTTTACATAATTCTTGTTTCTCATGACATTTCTAACATTGCCAACAATTATCAACTTTCTAAGTCTTTCTGAGCAGGAGAAATCGCAAAACATAGTCATTTCTTCATTGCCGTCCAAAAACAACACTTTTTTACACTCCTGTCTCCCTTTCTCTTGGAAACAATGACTTACATCAATACTTTTACATAATTCTTGTTTCTCCTGACATTTCTAACATTGCCCACAATTATCAACTTTCTAAGTCTTTTTGAGCAGGAGAAATCGCAGAACATAGTCATTTCTTCATTGCAGTCCAAAAACAACGCTTTTTTACACTCCTGTCTCCATTTCTCTTGGAAACAATGACTTACATCAATCCTTTTACATAATTCTTGTTTCTCCTGACATTTCTAACATTGCCCACAATTATCAACTTTCTAAGTCTTTCTGAGCAGGAGAAACCGCAAAATATAGTCATTTCTCCATTGCCGTCCAAAAACAACGCTTTTTTACACTCCTGTCTCCCTTTCTTCTGGAAACAATGACTTACATCAATCCTTTTACATAATTCTTGTTTCTCATGACATTTCTAACATTGCCCACAATTATCAACTTTCTAAGTCTTTCTGAGCAAGAGAAATCGCAAAACAGTCATTTATTCATTGCCGTCCAAAAACAATGCTTTTTTACACTCCAGTCTCCCTTTCTCTTGGAAACAATGACTTACATCAATCCTTTTACATAATTCTTGTTTCTCATGACATTTCTAACATTGCCCACAATTATTAACTTTCTAAGTCTTTCTGAGCAGGAGAAATCGCAAAACATAGTCATTTCTTCATTGCAGTCCAAAAACAACGCTTTTTTACACTCCAGTCTCCCTTTCTCTTGGCAACAATGACTTACATCAATCCTTTTACATAATTCTTATTTCTCATGACATTTCTACCATTGCCCACAATTATCAACTTTCTAAGTCTTTCTGAGCAGGAGAAATCGCAAAACATAGTAATTTCTTCATTGCCGTCCAAAAACAACGCTTTTTTACACTCCTGTCTCCCTTTCTCCTGGAAACAATGACTTACATCAATAATTTTACATAATTCTTGTTTCTCATGACATTTCTAACATTGCCCACAATTATCAACTTTCTAAGTCTTTCTGAGCAAGAGAAATCGCAAAACAGTCATTTATTCATTGCCGTCCAAAAACAATGCTTTTTTACACTCCAGTCTCCCTTTCTCTTGGAAACAATGACTTACATCAATACTTTTACATAATTCTTGTTTCTCCTGACATTTCTAACATTGCCCACAAATATCAACTTTCTAAGTCTTTCTGAGCAGGAGAAATCGCAAAACATAGTCATTTCTTCATTGCAGTCCAAAAACAACGCTTTTTTACACTCCAGTCTCCCTTTCTCTTGGAAACAATGACTTACATCAATCCTTTTACATAATTCTTGTTTCTCATGACATTTCTAACATTGTCCACAAATATCAACTTTCTAAGTCTTTTTGAGCAGGAGAAATCGCAGAACATAGTCATTTCTTCATTGCAGTCCAAAAACAACGCTTTTTTACACTCCTGTCTCCATTTCTCTTGGAAACAATGACTTACATCAATCCTTTTACATAATTCTTGTTTCTCCTGACATTTCTAACATTGCCCACAATTATCAACTTTCTAAGTCTTTCTGAGCAGGAGAAACCGCAAAATATAGTCATTTCTTCATTGCCGTCCAAAAACAACGCTTTTTTACACTCCTGTCTCCCTTTCTCCTGGAAACAATGACTTACATCAATCCGTTTACATAATTCTTGTTTCTCATGACATTTCTAACATTGCCCACAATTATCAACTTTCTAAGTCTTTCTGAGCAGGAGAAATCGCAAAACATAGTCATTTCTTCATTGCCGTCCAAAAACAACACTTTTTTACACTCCTGTCTCCCTTTCTCTTGGAAACAATGACTTACATCAATACTTTTACATAATTCTTGTTTCTCCTGACATTTCTAACTTTGCCCACAATTATCAACTTTCTAAGTCTTTTTGAGCAGGAGAAATCGCAGAACATAGTCATTTCTTCATTGCAGTCCAAAAACAACGCTTTTTTACACTCCTGTCTCCATTTCTCTTGGAAACAATGACTTACATCAATCCTTTTACATAATTCTTGTTTCTCCTGACATTTCTAACATTGCCCACAATTATCAACTTTCTAAGTCTTTCTGAGCAGGAGAAACCGCAAAATATAGTCATTTCTTCATTGCCGTCCAAAAACAACGCTTTTTTTACACTCCTGTCTCCCTTTCTCCTGGAAACAATGACTTACATCAATCCTTTTACATAATTCTTGTTTCTCATGACATTTCTAACATTGCCCACAATTATCAACTTTCTAAGTCTTTCTGAGCAGGAGAAATCGCAAAATATAGTAATTTCTTCATTGCCGTCCAAAAACAACGCTTTTTTACACTCCTGTCTCCCCTTCTCCTGGAAACAATGACTTACATCAATCCTTTTACATAATTCTTGTTTCTCATGACATTTCTAACATTGCCCACAAATATCAACTTTCTAAGTCTTTCTGAGCAGGAGAAATCGCAAAACATAGTCATTTCTTCATTGCAGTCCAAAAACAACGCTTTTTTACACTCCAGTCTCCCTTTCTCTTGGAAACAATGACTTACATCAATCCTTTTACATAATTCTTGTTTCTCATGACATTTCTAACATTGCCCACAATTATCAACTTTCTAAGTCTTTCTGAGCAGGAGAAATCGCAAAACATAGTCATTTCTTCATTGCCGTCCAAAAACAACACTTTTTTACACTCCTGTCTCCCTTTCTCTTGGAAACAATGACTTACATCAATCCTTTTACATAATTCTTGTTTCTCATGACATTTCTAACATTGCCCACAAATATCAACTTTCTAAGTCTTTCTGAGCAGGAGCAATCGCAAAACATAGTCATTTCTTCATTGCAGTCCAAAAACAACGCTTTTTTACACTCCTGTCTCCCTTTCTCCTGGAAACAATGACTTACATCAATCCTTTTACATAATTCTTGTTTCTCATGACATTTCTAACATTGCCCACAATTATCAACTTTCTAAGTCTTTCTGAGCAGGAGAAATCGCAAAACATAGTCATTTCTTCATTGCCGTCCAAAAACAACACTTTTTTACACTCCTGTCTCCCTTTCTCTTGGAAACAATGACTTACATCAATACTTTTACATAATTCTTGTTTCTCCTGACATTTCTAACATTGCCCACAATTATCAACTTTCTAAGTCTTTCTGAGCAAGAGAAATCGCAAAACAGTCATTTATTCATTGCCGTCCAAAAACAATGCTTTTTTACACTCCAGTCTCCCTTTCTCTTGGAAACAATGACTTACATCAATCCTTTTACATAATTCTTGTTTCTCCTGACATTTCTAACTTTGCCCACAATTATCAACTTTCTAAGTCTTTTTGAGCAGGAGAAATCGCAGAAAATAGTCATTTCTTCATTGCAGTCCAAAAACAACGCTTTTTTACACTCCTGTCTCCATTTCTCTTGGAAACAATGACTTACATCAATCCTTTTACATAATTCTTGTTTCTCCTGACATTTCTAACATTGCCCACAATTATCAACTTTCTAAGTCTTTCTGAGCAGGAGAAACCGCAAAATATAGTCATTTCTTCATTGCCGTCCAAAAACAACGCTTTTTTTACACTCCTGTCTCCCTTTCTCCTGGAAACAATGACTTACATCAATCCTTTTACATAATTCTTGTTTCTCATGACATTTCTAACATTGCCCACAATTATCAACTTTCTAAGTCTTTCTGAGCAGGAGAAATCGCAAAATATAGTAATTTCTTCATTGCCGTCCAAAAACAACGCTTTTTTACACTCCTGTCTCCCCTTCTCCTGGAAACAATGACTTACATCAATCCTTTTACATAATTCTTGTTTCTCATGACATTTCTAACATTGCCCACAAATATCAACTTTCTAAGTCTTTCTGAGCAAGAGAAATCGCAAAACATAGTCATTTCTTCATTGCAGTCCAAAAACAACGCTTTTTTACACTCCAGTCTCCCTTTCTCCTGGAAACAATGACTTACATCAATCCTTTTACATAATTCTTGTTTCTCATGACATTTCTAACATTGCCCACAATTATCAACTTTCTAAGTCTTTCTGAGCAGGAGAAATCGCAAAACATAGTCATTTCTTCATTGCCGTCCAAAAACAACACTTTTTTACACTCCTGTCTCCCTTTCTCTTGGAAACAATGACTTACATCAATACTTTTACATAATTCTTGTTTCTCCTGACATTTCTAACATTGCCCACAATTATCAACTTTCTAAGTCTTTCTGAGCAAGAGAAATCGCAAAACAGTCATTTATTCATTGCCGTCCAAAAACAATGCTTTTTTACACTCCAGTCTCCCTTTCTCTTGGAAACAATGACTTACATCAATCCTTTTACATAATTCTTGTTTCTCCTGACATTTCTAACATTGCCCACAATTATCAACTTCCTAAGTCTTTTTGAGCAGGAGAAATCGCAGAACATAGTCATTTCTTCATTGCAGTCCAAAAACAACGCTTTTTTACACTCCTGTCTCCATTTCTCTTGGAAACAATGACTTACATCAATCCTTTTACATAATTCTTGTTTCTCCTGACATTTCTAACATTGCCCACAATTATCAACTTTCTAAGTCTTTCTGAGCAGGAGAAACCGCAAAATATAGTAATTTCTTCATTGCCGTCCAAAAACAACGCTTTTTTACACTCCTGTCTCCCTTTCTCCTGGAAACAATGACTTACATCAATCCTTTTACATAATTCTTGTTTCTCATGACATTTCTAACATTGCCAACAATTATCAACTTTCTAAGTCTTTCTGAGCAGGAGAAATCGCAAAACATAGTCATTTCTTCATTGCCGTCCAAAAACAACACTTTTTTACACTCCTGTCTCCCTTTCTCTTGGAAACAATGACTTACATCAATACTTTTACATAATTCTTGTTTCTCCTGACATTTCTAACATTGCCCACAATTATCAACTTTCTAAGTCTTTTTGAGCAGGAGAAATCGCAGAACATAGTCATTTCTTCATTGCAGTCCAAAAACAACGCTTTTTTACACTCCTGTCTCCATTTCTCTTGGAAACAATGACTTACATCAATCCTTTTACATAATTCTTGTTTCTCCTGACATTTCTAACATTGCCCACAAATATCAACTTTCTAAGTCTTTCTGAGCAGGAGAAATCGCAGAACATAGTCATTTCTTCATTGCAGTCCAAAAACAACGCTTTTTTACACTCCAGTCTCCCTTTCTCTTGGAAACAATGACTTACATCAATCCTTTTACATAATTCTTGTTTCTCCTGACATTTCTAACATTGCCCACAAATATCAACTTTCTAAGTCTTTCTGAGCAGGAGAAATCGCAAAACATAGTCATTTCTTCATTGCAGTCCAAAAACAACGCTTTTTTTACACTCCAGTCTCCCTTTCTCTTGGAAACAATGACTGACATCAATCCTTTTACATAATTCTTGTTTCTCATGACATTTCTAACATTGCCCACAATTATTAACTTTCTAAGTCTTTCTGAGCAGGAGAAATCGCAAAACATAGTCATTTCTTCATTGCAGTCCAAAAACAACGCTTTTTTACACTCCAGTCTCCCTTTCTCTTGGCAACAATGACTTACATCAATCCTTTTACATAATTCTTATTTCTCATGACATTTCTACCATTGCCCACAATTATCAACTTTCTAAGTCTTTCTGAGCAGGAGAAATCGCAAAACATAGTAATTTCTTCATTGCCGTCCAAAAACAACGCTTTTTTACACTCCTGTCTCCCTTTCTCCTGAAACAATGACTTACATCAATCCTTTTACATAATTCTTGTTTCTCCTGACATTTCTAACATTGCCCACAAATATCAACTTTCTAAGTCTTTCTGAGCAGGAGAAATCGCAAAATATAGTCATTTCTTCATTGCCGTCCAAAAACAACGCTTTTTTACACTCCTGTCTCCATTTCTCCTGGAAACAATGACTTACATCAATAATTTTACATAATTCTTGTTTCTCATGACATTTCTAACATTGCCCACAATTATCAACTTTCTAAGTCTTTCTGAGCAAGAGAAATCGCAAAACAGTCATTTATTCATTGCCGTCCAAAAACAATGCTTTTTTACACTCCAGTCTCCCTTTCTCTTGGAAACAATGACTTACATCAATACTTTTACATAATTCTTGTTTCTCCTGACATTTCTAACATTGCCCACAAATATCAACTTTCTAAGTCTTTCTGAGCAGGAGAAATCGCAAAACATAGTCATTTCTTCATTGCAGTCCAAAAACAACGCTTTTTTACACTCCAGTCTCCCTTTCTCTTGGAAACAATGACTTACATCAATCCTTTTACATAATTCTTGTTTCTCATGACATTTCTAACATTGTCCACAAATATCAACTTTCTAAGTCTTTCTGAGCAGGAGAAATCGCAAAACATAGTCATTTCTTCATTGCAGTCCAAAAACAACGCTTTTTTTACACTCCAGTCTCCCTTTCTCTTGGAAACAATGACTTACATCAATCCTTTTACATAATTCTTGTTTCTCATGACATTTCTAACATTGTCCACAATAATCAACTTTCTAAGTCTTTCTGAGCAGGAGAAATCGCAAAACATATTCATTTCTTCATTGCCGTCCAAAAATAACGCTTTTTTACACTCCTGTCCCCCTTTCTCTTGGAAACAATGACTTACATCAATACTTTTACATAATTCTTGTTTCGCCTGACATTTCTAACTTTGCCCACAATTATCAACTTTCTAAGTCTTTTTGAGCAGGAGAAATCGCAGAACATAGTCATTTCTTCATTGCAGTCCAAAAACAACGCTTTTTTACACTCCTGTCTCCATTTCTCTTGGAAACAATGACTTACATCAATCCTTTTACATAATTCTTGTTTCTCCTGACATTTCTAACATTGCCCACAATTATCAACTTTCTAAGTCTTTCTGAGCAGGAGAAACCGCAAAATATAGTAATTTCTTCATTGCCGTCCAAAAACAACACTTTTTTACACTCCTGTCTCCCTTTCTCTTGGAAACAATGACTTACATCAATACTTTTACATAATTCTTGTTTCTCCTGACATTTCTAACATTGCCCACAATTATCAACTTTCTAAGTCTTTTTGAGCAGGAGAAATCGCAGAACATAGTCATTTCTTCATTGCAGTCCAAAAACAACGCTTTTTTACACTCCTGTCTCCATTTCTCTTGGAAACAATGACTTACATCAATCCTTTTACATAATTCTTGTTTCTCCTGACATTTCTAACATTGCCCACAATTATCAACTTTCTAAGTCTTTCTGAGCAGGAGAAATCGCAAAATATAGTAATTTCTTCATTGCCGTCCAAAAACAACGCTTTTTTACACTCCTGTCTCCCCTTCTCCTGGAAACAATGACTTACATCAATCCTTTTACATAATTCTTGTTTCTCATGACATTTCTAACATTGCCCACAAATATCAACTTTCTAAGTCTTTCTGAGCAGGAGAAATCGCAAAACATAGTCATTTCTTCATTGCAGTCCAAAAACAACGCTTTTTTACACTCCAGTCTCCCTTTCTCTTGGAAACAATGACTTACATCAATCCTTTTACATAATTCTTGTTTCTCATGACATTTCTAACATTGCCCACAATTATCAACTTTCTAAGTCTTTCTGAGCAGGAGAAATCGCAAAACATAGTCATTTCTTCATTGCCGTCCAAAAACAACACTTTTTTACACTCCTGTCTCCCTTTCTCTTGGAAACAATGACTTACATCAATCCTTTTACATAATTCTTGTTTCTCATGACATTTCTAACATTGCCCACAAATATCAACTTTCTAAGTCTTTCTGAGCAGGAGCAATCGCAAAACATAGTCATTTCTTCATTGCAGTCCAAAAACAACGCTTTTTTACACTCCTGTCTCCCTTTCTCCTGGAAACAATGACTTACATCAATCCTTTTACATAATTCTTGTTTCTCATGACATTTCTAACATTGCCCACAATTATCAACTTTCTAAGTCTTTCTGAGCAGGAGAAATCGCAAAACATAGTCATTTCTTCATTGCCGTCCAAAAACAACACTTTTTTACACTCCTGTCTCCCTTTCTCTTGGAAACAATGACTTACATCAATACTTTTACATAATTCTTGTTTCTCCTGACATTTCTAACATTGCCCACAATTATCAACTTTCTAAGTCTTTCTGAGCAAGAGAAATCGCAAAACAGTCATTTATTCATTGCCGTCCAAAAACAATGCTTTTTTACACTCCAGTCTCCCTTTCTCTTGGAAACAATGACTTACATCAATCCTTTTACATAATTCTTGTTTCTCCTGACATTTCTAACTTTGCCCACAATTATCAACTTTCTAAGTCTTTTTGAGCAGGAGAAATCGCAGAAAATAGTCATTTCTTCATTGCAGTCCAAAAACAACGCTTTTTTACACTCCTGTCTCCATTTCTCTTGGAAACAATGACTTACATCAATCCTTTTACATAATTCTTGTTTCTCCTGACATTTCTAACATTGCCCACAATTATCAACTTTCTAAGTCTTTCTGAGCAGGAGAAACCGCAAAATATAGTCATTTCTTCATTGCCGTCCAAAAACAACGCTTTTTTTACACTCCTGTCTCCCTTTCTCCTGGAAACAATGACTTACATCAATCCTTTTACATAATTCTTGTTTCTCATGACATTTCTAACATTGCCCACAATTATCAACTTTCTAAGTCTTTCTGAGCAGGAGAAATCGCAAAATATAGTAATTTCTTCATTGCCGTCCAAAAACAACGCTTTTTTACACTCCTGTCTCCCCTTCTCCTGGAAACAATGACTTACATCAATCCTTTTACATAATTCTTGTTTCTCATGACATTTCTAACATTGCCCACAAATATCAACTTTCTAAGTCTTTCTGAGCAAGAGAAATCGCAAAACATAGTCATTTCTTCATTGCAGTCCAAAAACAACGCTTTTTTACACTCCAGTCTCCCTTTCTCCTGGAAACAATGACTTACATCAATCCTTTTACATAATTCTTGTTTCTCATGACATTTCTAACATTGCCCACAATTATCAACTTTCTAAGTCTTTCTGAGCAGGAGAAATCGCAAAACATAGTCATTTCTTCATTGCCGTCCAAAAACAACACTTTTTTACACTCCTGTCTCCCTTTCTCTTGGAAACAATGACTTACATCAATACTTTTACATAATTCTTGTTTCTCCTGACATTTCTAACATTGCCCACAATTATCAACTTTCTAAGTCTTTCTGAGCAAGAGAAATCGCAAAACAGTCATTTATTCATTGCCGTCCAAAAACAATGCTTTTTTACACTCCAGTCTCCCTTTCTCTTGGAAACAATGACTTACATCAATCCTTTTACATAATTCTTGTTTCTCCTGACATTTCTAACATTGCCCACAATTATCAACTTCCTAAGTCTTTTTGAGCAGGAGAAATCGCAGAACATAGTCATTTCTTCATTGCAGTCCAAAAACAACGCTTTTTTACACTCCTGTCTCCATTTCTCTTGGAAACAATGACTTACATCAATCCTTTTACATAATTCTTGTTTCTCCTGACATTTCTAACATTGCCCACAATTATCAACTTTCTAAGTCTTTCTGAGCAGGAGAAACCGCAAAATATAGTAATTTCTTCATTGCCGTCCAAAAACAACGCTTTTTTACACTCCTGTCTCCCTTTCTCCTGGAAACAATGACTTACATCAATCCTTTTACATAATTCTTGTTTCTCATGACATTTCTAACATTGCCAACAATTATCAACTTTCTAAGTCTTTCTGAGCAGGAGAAATCGCAAAACATAGTCATTTCTTCATTGCCGTCCAAAAACAACACTTTTTTACACTCCTGTCTCCCTTTCTCTTGGAAACAATGACTTACATCAATACTTTTACATAATTCTTGTTTCTCCTGACATTTCTAACATTGCCCACAATTATCAACTTTCTAAGTCTTTTTGAGCAGGAGAAATCGCAGAACATAGTCATTTCTTCATTGCAGTCCAAAAACAACGCTTTTTTACACTCCTGTCTCCATTTCTCTTGGAAACAATGACTTACATCAATCCTTTTACATAATTCTTGTTTCTCCTGACATTTCTAACATTGCCCACAAATATCAACTTTCTAAGTCTTTCTGAGCAGGAGAAATCGCAGAACATAGTCATTTCTTCATTGCAGTCCAAAAACAACGCTTTTTTACACTCCAGTCTCCCTTTCTCTTGGAAACAATGACTTACATCAATCCTTTTACATAATTCTTGTTTCTCCTGACATTTCTAACATTGCCCACAAATATCAACTTTCTAAGTCTTTCTGAGCAGGAGAAATCGCAAAACATAGTCATTTCTTCATTGCAGTCCAAAAACAACGCTTTTTTTACACTCCAGTCTCCCTTTCTCTTGGAAACAATGACTGACATCAATCCTTTTACATAATTCTTGTTTCTCATGACATTTCTAACATTGCCCACAATTATTAACTTTCTAAGTCTTTCTGAGCAGGAGAAATCGCAAAACATAGTCATTTCTTCATTGCAGTCCAAAAACAACGCTTTTTTACACTCCAGTCTCCCTTTCTCTTGGCAACAATGACTTACATCAATCCTTTTACATAATTCTTATTTCTCATGACATTTCTACCATTGCCCACAATTATCAACTTTCTAAGTCTTTCTGAGCAGGAGAAATCGCAAAACATAGTAATTTCTTCATTGCCGTCCAAAAACAACGCTTTTTTACACTCCTGTCTCCCTTTCTCCTGGAAACAATGACTTACATCAATCCTTTTACATAATTCTTGTTTCTCCTGACATTTCTAACATTGCCCACAAATATCAACTTTCTAAGTCTTTCTGAGCAGGAGAAATCGCAAAATATAGTCATTTCTTCATTGCCGTCCAAAAACAACGCTTTTTTACACTCCTGTCTCCATTTCTCCTGGAAACAATGACTTACATCAATAATTTTACATAATTCTTGTTTCTCATGACATTTCTAACATTGCCCACAATTATCAACTTTCTAAGTCTTTCTGAGCAAGAGAAATCGCAAAACAGTCATTTATTCATTGCCGTCCAAAAACAATGCTTTTTTACACTCCAGTCTCCCTTTCTCTTGGAAACAATGACTTACATCAATACTTTTACATAATTCTTGTTTCTCCTGACATTTCTAACATTGCCCACAAATATCAACTTTCTAAGTCTTTCTGAGCAGGAGAAATCGCAAAACATAGTCATTTCTTCATTGCAGTCCAAAAACAACGCTTTTTTACACTCCAGTCTCCCTTTCTCTTGGAAACAATGACTTACATCAATCCTTTTACATAATTCTTGTTTCTCATGACATTTCTAACATTGTCCACAAATATCAACTTTCTAAGTCTTTCTGAGCAGGAGAAATCGCAAAACATAGTCATTTCTTCATTGCAGTCCAAAAACAACGCTTTTTTTACACTCCAGTCTCCCTTTCTCTTGGAAACAATGACTTACATCAATCCTTTTACATAATTCTTGTTTCTCATGACATTTCTAACATTGTCCACAATAATCAACTTTCTAAGTCTTTCTGAGCAGGAGAAATCGCAAAACATATTCATTTCTTCATTGCCGTCCAAAAATAACGCTTTTTTACACTCCTGTCCCCCTTTCTCTTGGAAACAATGACTTACATCAATACTTTTACATAATTCTTGTTTCGCCTGACATTTCTAACTTTGCCCACAATTATCAACTTTCTAAGTCTTTTTGAGCAGGAGAAATCGCAGAACATAGTCATTTCTTCATTGCAGTCCAAAAACAACGCTTTTTTACACTCCTGTCTCCATTTCTCTTGGAAACAATGACTTACATCAATCCTTTTACATAATTCTTGTTTCTCCTGACATTTCTAACATTGCCCACAATTATCAACTTTCTAAGTCTTTCTGAGCAGGAGAAACCGCAAAATATAGTAATTTCTTCATTGCCGTCCAAAAACAACACTTTTTTACACTCCTGTCTCCCTTTCTCTTGGAAACAATGACTTACATCAATACTTTTACATAATTCTTGTTTCTCCTGACATTTCTAACATTGCCCACAATTATCAACTTTCTAAGTCTTTTTGAGCAGGAGAAATCGCAGAACATAGTCATTTCTTCATTGCAGTCCAAAAACAACGCTTTTTTACACTCCTGTCTCCATTTCTCTTGGAAACAATGACTTACATCAATCCTTTTACATAATTCTTGTTTCTCCTGACATTTCTAACATTGCCCACAATTATCAACTTTCTAAGTCTTTCTGAGCAGGAGAAACCGCAAAATATAGTCATTTCTCCATTGCCGTCCAAAAACAACGCTTTTTTACACTCCTGTCTCCCTTTCTTCTGGAAACAATGACTTACATCAATCCTTTTACATAATTCTTGTTTCTCATGACATTTCTAACATTGCCCACAATTATCAACTTTCTAAGTCTTTCTGAGCAAGAGAAATCGCAAAACAGTCATTTATTCATTGCCGTCCAAAAACAATGCTTTTTTACACTCCAGTCTCCCTTTCTCTTGGAAACAATGACTTACATCAATCCTTTTACATAATTCTTGTTTCTCCTGACATTTCTAACATTGCCCACAAATATCAACTTTCTAAGTCTTTCTGAGCAGGAGAAATCGCAGAACATAGTCATTTCTTCATTGCAGTCCAAAAACAACGCTTTTTTACACTCCAGTCTCCCTTTCTCTTGGAAACAATGACTTACATCAATCCTTTTACATAATTCTTGTTTCTCCTGACATTTCTAACATTGCCCACAAATATCAACTTTCTAAGTCTTTCTGAGCAGGAGAAATCGCAAAACATAGTCATTTCTTCATTGCAGTCCAAAAACAACGCTTTTTTTACACTCCAGTCTCCCTTTCTCTTGGAAACAATGACTGACATCAATCCTTTTACATAATTCTTGTTTCTCATGACATTTCTAACATTGCCCACAATTATTAACTTTCTAAGTCTTTCTGAGCAGGAGAAATCGCAAAACATAGTCATTTCTTCATTGCAGTCCAAAAACAACGCTTTTTTACACTCCAGTCTCCCTTTCTCTTGGCAACAATGACTTACATCAATCCTTTTACATAATTCTTGTTTCTCCTGACATTTCTAACATTGCCCACAATTATCAACTTTCTAAGTCTTTCTGAGCAGGAGAAACCGCAAAATATAGTCATTTCTTCATTGCAGTCCAAAAACAACGCTTTTTTACACTCCAGTCTCCCTTTCTCTTGGAAACAATGACTTACATCAATCCTTTTACATAATTCTTGTTTCTCCTGACATTTCTAACATTGCCCACAATTATCAACTTTCTAAGTCTTTCTGAGCAGGAGAAACCGCAAAATATAGTCATTTCTTCATTGCCGTCCAAAAACAACGCTTTTTTACACTCCTGTCTCCCTTTCTCCTGGAAACAATGACTTACATCAATCCTTTTACATAATTCTTGTTTCTCATGACATTTCTAACATTGCCCACAATTATCAACTTTCTAAGTCTTTCTGAGCAGGAGAAATCGCAAAACATAGTCATTTCTTCATTGCCGTCCAAAAACAACACTTTTTTACACTCCTGTCTCCCTTTCTCTTGGAAACAATGACTTACATCAATACTTTTACATAATTCTTGTTTCTCCTGACATTTCTAACATTGCCCACAATTATCAACTTTCTAAGTCTTTTTGAGCAGGAGAAATCGCAGAACATAGTCATTTCTTCATTGCAGTCCAAAAACAACGCTTTTTTACACTCCTGTCTCCATTTCTCTTGGAAACAATGACTTACATCAATCCTTTTACATAATTCTTGTTTCTCCTGACATTTCTAACCATGCCCACATTTATCAACTTTCTAAGTCTTTTTGAGCAGGAGAAATCGCAGAACATAGTCATTTCTTCATTGCAGTCCAAAAACAACGCTTTTTTTACACTCCTGTCTCCATTTCTCTTGGAAACAATGACTTACATCAATCCTTTTACATAATTCTTGTTTCTCCTGACATTTCTAACATTGCCCACAATTATCAACTTTCTAAGTCTTTCTGAGCAGGAGAAACCGCAAAATATAGTCATTTCTTCATTGCAGTCCAAAAACAACGCTTTTTTACACTCCAGTCTCCCTTTCTCTTGGAAACAATGACTTACATCAATCCTTTTACATAATTCTTGTTTCTCCTGACATTTCTAACATTGCCCACAATTATCAACTTTCTAAGTCTTTCTGAGCAGGAGAAACCGCAAAATATAGTCATTTCTTCATTGCCGTCCAAAAACAACGCTTTTTTACACTCCTGTCTCCCTTTCTCCTGGAAACAATGACTTACATCAATCCTTTTACATAATTCTTGTTTCTCATGACATTTCTAACATTGCCCACAATTATCAACTTTCTAAGTCTCTCTGAGCAGGAGAAATCGCAAAACATAGTCATTTCTTCATTGCCGTCCAAAAACAACACTTTTTTACACTCCTGTCTCCCTTTCTCTTGGAAACAATGACTTACATCAATACTTTTACATAATTCTTGTTTCTCCTGACATTTCTAACATTGCCCACAATTATCAACTTTCTAAGTCTTTTTGAGCAGGAGAAATCGCAGAACATAGTCATTTCTTCATTGCAGTCCAAAAACAACGCTTTTTTACACTCCTGTCTCCATTTCTCTTGGAAACAATGACTTACATCAATCCTTTTACATAATTCTTGTTTCTCCTGACATTTCTAACATTGCCCACAATTATCAACTTTCTAAGTCTTTCTGAGCAGGAGAAATCGCAAAATATAGTAATTTCTTCATTGCCGTCCAAAAACAACGCTTTTTTACACTCCTGTCTCCCCTTCTCCTGGAAACAATGACTTACATCAATCCTTTTACATAATTCTTGTTTCTCATGACATTTCTAACATTGCCCACAAATATCAACTTTCTAAGTCTTTCTGAGCAGGAGATATCGCAAAACATAGTCATTTCTTCATTGCAGTCCAAAAACAACGCTTTTTTACACTCCAGTCTCCCTTTCTCTTGGAAACAATGACTTACATCAATCCTTTTACATAATTCTTGTTTCTCCTGACATTTCTAACATTGCCCACAATTATCAACTTTCTAAGTCTTTCTGAGCAGGAGAAATCGCAAAATATAGTCATTTCTTCATTGCCGTCCAAAAACAACGCTTTTTTACACTCCTGTCTCCCTTTCTCCTGGAAACAATGACTTACATCAATCCTTTTACATAATTCTTGTTTCTCATGACATTTCTAACATTGCCCACAATTATCAACTTTCTAAGTCTTTCTGAGCAAGAGAAATCGCAAAACAGTCATTTATTTATTGCCGTCCAAAAACAATGCTTTTTTACACTCCAGTCTCCCTTTATCTTGGAAACAATGACTTACATCAATACTTTTACATAATTCTTGTTTCTCCTGACATTTCTAACATTGCCCACAATTATCAACTTTCTAAGTCTTTTTGAGCAGGAGAAATCGCAGAACATAGTCATTTCTTCATTGCAGTCCAAAAACAACGCTTTTTTACACTCCTGTCTCCATTTCTCTTGGAAACAATGACTTACATCAATCCTTTTACATAATTCTTGTTTCTCCTGACATTTCTAACATTGCCCACAATTATCAACTTTCTAAGTCTTTCTGAGCAGGAGAAACCGCAAAATATAGTCATTTCTTCATTGCCGTCCAAAAACAACGCTTTTTTACACTCCTGTCTCCCTTTCTCCTGGAAACAATGACTTACATCAATCCTTTTACATAATTCTTGTTTCTCATGACATTTCTAACATTGCCCACAATTATCAACTTTCTAAGTCTTTCTGAGCAAGAGAAATCGCAAAACAGTCATTTATTCATTGCCGTCCAAAAACAATGCTTTTTTACACTCCAGTCTCCCTTTCTCTTGGAAACAATGACTTACATCAATCCTTTTACATAATTCTTGTTTCTCCTGACATTTCTAACATTGCCCACAAATATCAACTTTCTAAGTCTTTCTGAGCAGGAGAAATCGCAAAACATAGTCATTTCTTCATTGCAGTCCAAAAACAACGCTTTTTTACACTCCAGTCTCCCTTTCTCTTGGAAACAATGACTTACATCAATCCTTTTACATAATTCTTGTTTCTCATGACATTTCTAACATTGTCCACAATTATCAACTTTCTAAGTCTCTCTGAGCAGGAGAAATCGCAAAACATAGTCATTTCTTCATTGCAGTCCAAAAACAACGCTTTTTTACACTCCAGTCTCCCTTTCTCTTGGAAACAATGACTTACATCAATCCTTTTACATAATTCTTGTTTCTCCTGACATTTCTAACATTGCCCACAATTATCAACTTTCTAAGTCTTTCTGAGCAGGAGAAACCGCAAAATATAGTCATTTCTTCATTGCCGTCCAAAAACAACGCTTTTTTACACTCCTGTCTCCCTTTCTCCTGGAAACAATGACTTACATCAATCCTTTTACATAATTCTTGTTTCTCATGACATTTCTAACATTGCCCACAATTATCAACTTTCTAAGTCTTTCTGAGCAGGAGAAATCGCAAAACATAGTCATTTCTTCATTGCCGTCCAAAAACAACACTTTTTTACACTCCTGTCTCCCTTTCTCTTGGAAACAATGACTTACATCAATACTTTTACATAATTCTTGTTTCTCCTGACATTTCTAACATTGCCCACAATTATCAACTTTCTAAGTCTTTTTGAGCAGGAGAAATCGCAGAACATAGTCATTTCTTCATTGCAGTCCAAAAACAACGCTTTTTTTACACTCCTGTCTCCATTTCTCTTGGAAACAATGACTTACATCAATCCTTTTACATAATTCTTGTTTCTCCTGACATTTCTAACATTGCCCACAATTATCAACTTTCTAAGTCTTTCTGAGCAGGAGAAACCGCAAAATATAGTCATTTCTTCATTGCAGTCCAAAAACAACGCTTTTTTACACTCCAGTCTCCCTTTCTCTTGGAAACAATGACTTACATCAATCCTTTTACATAATTCTTGTTTCTCCTGACATTTCTAACATTGCCCACAATTATCAACTTTCTAAGTCTTTCTGAGCAGGAGAAACCGCAAAATATAGTCATTTCTTCATTGCCGTCCAAAAACAACGCTTTTTTACACTCCTGTCTCCCTTTCTCCTGGAAACAATGACTTACATCAATCCTTTTACATAATTCTTGTTTCTCATGACATTTCTAACATTGCCCACAATTATCAACTTTCTAAGTCTTTCTGAGCAGGAGAAATCGCAAAACATAGTCATTTCTTCATTGCCGTCCAAAAACAACACTTTTTTACACTCCTGTCTCCCTTTCTCTTGGAAACAATGACTTACATCAATACTTTTACATAATTCTTGTTTCTCCTGACATTTCTAACATTGCCCACAATTATCAACTTTCTAAGTCTTTTTGAGCAGGAGAAACCGCAAAATATAGTCATTTCTTCATTGCCGTCCAAAAACAACGCTTTTTTACACAGGAGTGTAAAAAAGCGTTTCCAGGAGTCGCTTTTTTACACTCCTGTCTCCCCTTCTCCTGGAAACAATGACTTACATCAATCCTTTTACATAATTCTTGTTTCTCATGACATTTCTAACATTGCCCACAATTATCAACTTTCTAAGTCTTTCTGAGCAGGAGAAACCGCAAAATATAGTCATTTCTTCATTGCCGTCCAAAAACAACGCTTTTTTACACTCCTGTCTCCCTTTCTCCTGGAAACAATGACTTACATCAATCCTTTTACATAATTCTTGTTTCTCATGACATTTCTAACATTGCCCACAATTATCAACTTTCTAAGTCTTTCTGAGCAGGAGAAATCGCAAAAAATAGTCATTTCTTCATTGCCGTCCAAAAACAATGCTTTTTTACACTCCTGTCTCCCTTTCTCTTGGAAACAATGACTTACATCTATACTTTTACATAATTCTTGTTTCTCCTGACATTTCTAACATTGCCCACAATTATAGACTTTCTAAGTCTTTTTGAGCAGGAGAAATCGCAGAACATAGTCATTTCTTCATTGCAGTCCAAAAACAACGCTTTTTTACACTCCTGTCTCCATTTCTCTTGGAAACAATGACTTACATCAATCCTTTTACATAATTCTTGTTTCTCCTGACATTTCTAACATTGCCCACAATTATCAACTTTCTAAGTCTTTCTGAGCAGGAGTAACCGCAAAATATAGTCATTTCTTCATTGCCGTCCAAAAACAACGCTTTTTTACACTCTGTCTCCCTTTCTCCTGGAAACAATGACTTACATCAATCCTTTTACATAATTCTTGTTTCTCATGACATTTCTAACATTGCCCACAATTATCAACTTTCTAAGTCTTTCTGAGCAGGAGAAATCGCAAAATATAGTAATTTCTTCATTGCCGTCCAAAAACAACGCTTTTTTACACTCCTGTCTCCCCTTCTCCTGGAAACAATGACTTACATCAATCCTTTTACATAATTCTTGTTTCTCATGACATTTCTAACATTGCCCACAAATATCAACTTTATAAGTCTTTCTGAGCAGGAGAAATCGCAAAACATAGTCATTTCTTCATTGCAGTCCAAAAACAACGCTTTTTTACACTCCAGTCTCCCTTTCTCTTGGAAACAATGACTTACATCAATCCTTTTACATAATTCTTGTTTCTCATGACATTTCTAACATTGTCCACAATTATCAACTTTCTAAGTCTTTCTGAGCAGGAGAAATCGCAAAACATAGTCATTTCTTCATTGCAGTCCAAAAACAACGCTTTTTTAAACTCCAGTCTCCCTTTCTCTTGGAAACAATGACTTACATCAATCCTTTTACATAATTCTTGTTTCTCCTGACATTTCTAACATTGCCCACAATTATCAACTTTCTAAGTCTTTCTGAGCAGGAGAAATCGCAAAATATAGTCATTTCTTCATTGCCGTCCAAAAACAACGCTTTTTTACACTCCTGTCTCCCTTTCTCCTGGAAACAATGACTTACATCAATCCTTTTACATAATTCTTGTTTCTCATGACATTTCTAACATTGCCCACAATTATCAACTTTCTAAGTCTTTCTGAGCAAGAGAAATCGCAAAACAGTCATTTATTCATTGCCGTCCAAAAACAATGCTTTTTTACACTCCAGTCTCCCTTTCTCTTGGAAACAATGACTTACATCAATCCTTTTACATAATTCTTGTTTCTCCTGACATTTCTAACATTGCCCACAATTATCAACTTTCTAAGTCTTTCTGAGCAGGAGAAATCGCAGAACATAGTCATTTCTTCATTGCAGTCCAAAAACAACGCTTTTTTACACTCCTGTCTCCATTTCTCTTGGAAACAATGACTTACATCAATCCTTTTACATAATTCTTGTTTCTCCTGACATTTCTAACATTGCCCACAATTATCAACTTTCTAAGTCTTTCTGAGCAGGAGAAACCGCAAAATATAGTCATTTCTTCATTGCCGTCCAAAAACAACGCTTTTTTACACTCCTGTCTCCCTTTCTCCTGGAAACAATGACTTACATCAATCCTTTTACATAATTCTTGTTTCTCATGACATTTCTAACATTGCCCACAATTATCAACTTTCTAAGTCTTTCTGAGCAGGAGAAATCGCAAAACATAGTCATTTCTTCATTGCCGTCCAAAAACAACACTTTTTTACACTCCTGTCTCCCTTTCTCTTGGAAACAATGACTTACATCAATACTTTTACATAATTCTTGTTTCTCCTGACATTTCTAACATTGCCCACAATTATCAAGTTTCTAAGTCTTTTTGAGCAGGAGAAATCGCAGAACATAGTCATTTCTTCATTGCAGTCCAAAAACAACGCTTTTTTACACTCCTGTCTCCATTTCTCTTGGAAACAATGACTTACATCAATCCTTTTACATAATTCTTGTTTCTCATGACATTTCTAACATTGCCCACAATTATCAACTTTCTAAGTCTTTCTGAGCAGGAGAAATCGCAAAATATAGTAATTTCTTCATTGCCGTCCAAAAACAACGCTTTTTTACACTCCTGTCTCCCCTTCTCCTGGAAACAATGACTTACATCAATCCTTTTACATAATTCTTGTTTCTCATGACATTTCTAACATTGCCCACAAATATCAACTTTCTAAGTCTTTCTGAGCAGGAGAAATCGCAAAACATAGTCATTTCTTCATTGCAGTCCAAAAACAACGCTTTTTTACACTCCAGTCTCCCTTTCTCTTGGAAACAATGACTTACATCAATCCTTTTACATAATTCTTGTTTCTCATGACATTTCTAACATTGTCCACAATTATCAACTTTCTAAGTCTTTCTGAGCAGGAGAAATCCCAAAACATAGTCATTTCTTCATTGCAGTCCAAAAACAACGCTTTTTTAAACTCCAGTCTCCCTTTCTCTTGGAAACAATGACTTACATCAATCCTTTTACATAATTCTTGTTTCTCCTGACATTTCTAACATTGCCCACAATTATCAACTTTCTAAGTCTTTCTGAGCAGGAGAAATCGCAAAATATAGTCATTTCTTCATTGCCGTCCAAAAACAACGCTTTTTTACACTCCTGTCTCCCTTTCTCCTGGAAACAATGACTTACATCAATCCTTTTACATAATTCTTGTTTCTCATGACATTTCTAACAATGCCCACAATTATCAACTTTCTAAGTCTTTCTGAGCAGGAGAAACCGCAAAATATAGTCATTTCTTCATTGCCGTCCAAAAACAACGCTTTTTTACACTCCTGTCTCCCTTTCTCCTGGAAACAATGACTTACATCAATCCTTTTACATAATTCTTGTTTCTCATGACATTTCTAACATTGCCCACAATTATCAACTTTCTAAGTCTTTCTGAGCAGGAGAAATCGCAAAATATAGTAATTTCTTCATTGCCGTCCAAAAACAACGCTTTTTTACACTCCTGTCTCCCCTTCTCCTGGAAACAATGACTTACATCAATCCTTTTACATAATTCTTGTTTCTCATGACATTTCTAACATTGCCCACAATTATCAACTTTCTAAGTCTTTCTGAGCAAGAGAAATCGCAAAACAGTCATTTATTCATTGCCGTCCAAAAACAATGCTTTTTTACACTCCAGTCTCCCTTTCTCTTGGAAACAATGACTTACATCAATCCTTTTACATAATTCTTGTTTCTCCTGACATTTCTAACATTGCCCACAATTATCAACTTTCTAAGTCTTTTTGAGCAGGAGAAATCGCAGAACATAGTCATTTCTTCATTGCAGTCCAAAAACAACGCTTTTTTACACTCCTGTCTCCATTTCTCTTGGAAACAATGACTTACATCAATCCTTTTACATAATTCTTGTTTCTCCTGACATTTCTAACATTGCCCACAATTATCAACTTTCTAAGTCTTTCTGAGCAGGAGAAACCGCAAAATATAGTCATTTCTTCATTGCCGTCCAAAAACAACGCTTTTTTACACTCCTGTCTCCCTTTCTCCTGGAAACAATGACTTACATCAATCCTTTTACATAATTCTTGTTTCTCATGACATTTCTAACATTGCCCACAATTATCAACTTTCTAAGTCTTTCTGAGCAGGAGAAATCGCAAAACATAGTCATTTCTTCATTGCCGTCCAAAAACAACACTTTTTTACACTCCTGTCTCCCTTTCTCTTGGAAACAATGACTTACATCAATACTTTTACATAATTCTTGTTTCTCCTGACATTTCTAACATTGCCCACAATTATCAACTTTCTAAGTCTTTTTGAGCAGGAGAAATCGCAGAACATAGTCATTTCTTCATTGCAGTCCAAAAACAACGCTTTTTTACACTCCTGTCTCCATTTCTCTTGGAAACAATGACTTACATCAATCCTTTTACATAATTCTTGTTTCTCCTGACATTTCTATCATTGCCCACAATTATCAACTTTCTAAGTCTTTCTGAGCAGGAGAAATCGCAAAATATAGTAATTTCTTCATTGCCGTCCAAAAACAACGCTTTTTTACACTCCTGTCTCCCCTTCTCCTGGAAACAATGACTTACATCAATCCTTTTACATAATTCTTGTTTCTCATGACATTTCTAACATTGCCCACAAATATCAACTTTCTAAGTCTTTCTGAGCAGGAGAAATCGCAAAACATAGTCATTTCTTCATTGCAGTCCAAAAACAACGCTTTTTTACACTCCAGTCTCCCTTTCTCTTGGAAACAATGACTTACATCAATCCTTTTACATAATTCTTGTTTCTCATGACATTTCTAACATTGTCCACAATTATCAACTTTCTAAGTCTTTCTGAGCAGGAGATATCGCAAAACATAGTCATTTCTTCATTGCAGTCCAAAAACAACGCTTTTTTACACTCCAGTCTCCCTTTCTCTTGGAAACAATGACTTACATCAATCCTTTTACATAATTCTTGTTTCTCCTGACATTTCTAACATTGCCCACAATTATCAACTTTCTAGGTCTTTCTGAGCAGGAGAAACCGCAAAATATAGTCATTTCTTCATTGCCGTCCAAAAACAACGCTTTTTTACACTCCTGTCTCCCTTTCTCCTGGAAACAATGACTTACATCAATCCTTTTACATAATTCTTGTTTCTCATGACATTTCTAACATTGCCCACAATTATCAACTTTCTAAGTCTTTCTGAGCAGGAGAAATAGCAAAACATAGTCATTTCTTCATTGCCGTCCAAAAACAACGCTTTTTTACACTCCTGTCTCCCTTTCTCTTGGAAACAATGACTTACATCAATACTTTTACATAATTCTTGTTTCTCCTGACATTTCTAACATTGCCCACAATTATCAACTTTCTAAGTCTTTTTGAGCAGGAGAAATCGCAGAACATAGTCATTTCTTCATTGCAGTCCAAAAACAACGCTTTTTTACACTCCTGTCTCCATTTCTCTTGGAAACAATGACTTACATCAATCCTTTTACATAATTCTTGTTTCTCCTGACATTTCTAACATTGCCCACAATTATCAACTTTCTAAGTCTTTCTGAGCAGGAGAAACCGCAAAATATAGTCATTTCTTCATTGCAGTCCAAAAACAACGCTTTTTTACACTCCAGTCTCTCTTTCTCTTGGAAACAATGACTTACATCAATCCTTTTACATAATTCTTGTTTCTCCTGACATTTCTAACATTGCCCACAATTATCAACTTTCTAAGTCTTTCTGAGCAGGAGAAACCGCAAAATATAGTCATTTCTTCATTGCCGTCCAAAAACAACGCTTTTTTACACTCCTGTCTCCCTTTCTCCTGGAAACAATGACTTACATCAATCCTTTTACATAATTCTTGTTTCTCATGACATTTCTAACATTGCCCACAATTATCAACTTTCTAAGTCTTTCTGAGCAGGAGAAATCGCAAAACATAGTCATTTCTTCATTGCCGTCCAAAAACAACACTTTTTTACACTCCTGTCTCCCTTTCTCTTGGAAACAATGACTTACATCAATACTTTTACATAATTCTTGTTTCTCCTGACATTTCTAACATTGCCCACAATTATCAACTTTCTAAGTCTTTTTGAGCAGGAGAAATCGCAGAACATAGTCATTTCTTCATTGCAGTCCAAAAACAACGCTTTTTTACACTCCTGTCTCCATTTCTCTTGGAAACAATGACTTACATCAATCCTTTTACATAATTCTTGTTTCTCCTGACATTTCTAACATTGCCCACAATTATCAACTTTCTAAGTCTTTCTGAGCAGGAGAAACCGCAAAATATAGTCATTTCTTCATTGCAGTCCAAAAACAACGCTTTTTTACACTCCAGTCTCTCTTTCTCTTGGAAACAATGACTTACATCAATCCTTTTACATAATTCTTGTTTCTCCTGACATTTCTAACATTGCCCACAATTATCAACTTTCTAAGTCTTTCTGAGCAGGAGAAACCGCAAAATATAGTCATTTCTTCATTGCCGTCCAAAAACAACGCTTTTTTACACTCCTGTCTCCCTTTCTCCTGGAAACAATGACTTACATCAATCCTTTTACATAATTCTTGTTTCTCATGACATTTCTAACATTGCCCACAATTATCAACTTTCTAAGTCTTTCTGAGCAGGAGAAATCGCAAAACATAGTCATTTCTTCATTGCCGTCCAAAAACAACACTTTTTTACACTCCTGTCTCCCTTTCTCTTGGAAACAATGACTTACATCAATACTTTTACATAATTCTTGTTTCTCCTGACATTTCTAACATTGCCCACAATTATCAACTTTCTAAGTCTTTTTGAGCAGGAGAAATCGCAGAACATAGTCATTTCTTCATTGCAGTCCAAAAACAACGCTTTTTTACACTCCTGTCTCCATTTCTCTTGGAAACAATGACTTACATCAATCCTTTTACATAATTCTTGTTTCTCCTGACATTTCTAACATTGCCCACAATTATCAACTTTCTAAGTCTTTCTGAGCAGGAGAAACCGCAAAATATAGTCATTTCTTCATTGCCGTCCAAAAACAACGCTTTTTTACACTCCTGTCTCCCTTTCTCCTGGAAACAATGACTTACATCAATCCTTTTACATAATTCTTGTTTCTCATGACATTTCTAACATTGCCCACAATTATCAACTTTCTAAGTCTTTCTGAGCAGGAGAAATCGCAAAATATAGTAATTTCTTTATTGCCGTCCAAAAACAACGCTTTTTTACACAGGAGTGTAAAAAAGCGTTTCCAGGAGTCGCTTTTTTACACTCCTGTCTCCCCTTCTCCTGGAAACAATGACTTACATCAATCCTTTTACATAATTCTTGTTTCTCATGACATTTCTAACATTGCCCACAATTATCAACTTTCTAAGTCTTTCTGAGCAGGAGAAACCGCAAAATATAGTAATTTCTTCATTGCCGTCCTAAAACAACGCTTTTTTACACTCCTGTCTCCCTTTCTCCTGGAAACAATGACTTACATCAATCCTTTTACATAATTCTTGTTTCTCATGACATTTCTAACATTGCCCACAATTATCAACTTTCTAAGTCTTTCTGAGCAGGAGAAATCGCAAAACATAGTCATTTCTTCATTGCCGTCCAAAAACAACACTTTTTTACACTCCTGTCTCCCTTTCTCTTGGAAACAATGACTTACATCAATACTTTTACATAATTCTTGTTTCTCCTGACATTTCTAACATTGCCCACAATTATAGACTTTCTAAGTCTTTTTGAGCAGGAGAAATCGCAGAACATAGTCATTTCTTCATTGCAGTCCAAAAACAACGCTTTTTTCTACTCCTTGCTCCATTTCTCTTGGAAACAATGACTTACATCAATCCTTTTACATAATTCTTGTTTCTCCTGACATTTCTAACATTGCCCACAATTATCAACTTTCTAAGTCTTTCTGAGCAGGAGTAACCGCAAAATATAGTCATTTCTTCATTGCCGTCCAAAAACAACGCTTTTTTACACTCCTGTCTCCCTTTCTCCTGGAAACAATGACTTACATCAATCCTTTTACATAATTCTTGTTTCTCATGACATTTCTAACATTGCCCACAATTATCAACTTTCTAAGTCTTTCTGAGCAGGAGAAATCGCAAAATGTAGTAATTTCTTCATTGCCGTCCAAAAACAACGCTTTTTTACACTCCTGTCTCCCCTTCTCCTGGAAACAATGACTTACATCAATCCTTTTACATAATTCTTGTTTCTCATGACATTTCTAACATTGCCCACAAATATCAACTTTCTAAGTCTTTCTGAGCAGGAGAAATCGCAAAACATAGTCATTTCTTCATTGCAGTCCAAAAACAACGCTTTTTTACACTCCAGTCTCCCTTTCTCTTGGAAACAATGACTTACATCAATCCTTTTACATAATTCTTGTTTCTCATGACATTTCTAACATTGTCCACAATTATCAACTTTCTAAGTCTTTCTGAGCAGGAGAAATCGCAAAACATAGTCATTTCTTCATTGCAGTCCAAAAACAACGCTTTTTTAAACTCCAGTCTCCCTTTCTCTTGGAAACAATGACTTACATCAATCCTTTTACATAATTCTTGTTTCTCCTGACATTTCTAACATTGCCCACAATTATCAACTTTCTAAGTCTTTCTGAGCAGGAGAAATCGCAAAATATAGTCATTTCTTCATTGCCGTCCAAAAACAACGCTTTTTTACACTCCTGTCTCCCTTTCTCCTGGAAACAATGACTTACATCAATCCTTTTACATAATTCTTGTTTCTCATGACATTTCTAACATTGCCCACAATTATCAACTTTCTAAGTCTTTCTGAGCAAGAGAAATCGCAAAACAGTCATTTATTCATTGCCGTCCAAAAACAATGCTTTTTTACACTCCAGTCTCCCTTTCTCTTGGAAACAATGACTTACATCAATCCTTTTACATAATTCTTGTTTCTCCTGACATTTCTAACATTGCCCACAATTATCAACTTTCTAAGTCTTTCTGAGCAGGAGAAATCGCAGAACATAGTCATTTCTTCATTGCAGTCCAAAAACAACGCTTTTTTACACTCCTGTCTCCATTTCTCTTGGAAACAATGACTTACATCAATCCTTTTACATAATTCTTGTTTCTCCTGACATTTCTAACATTGCCCACAATTATCAACTTTCTAAGTCTTTCTGAGCAGGAGAAACCGCAAAATATAGTCATTTCTTCATTGCCGTCCAAAAACAACGCTTTTTTACACTCCTGTCTCCCTTTCTCCTGGAAACAATGACTTACATCAATCCTTTTACATAATTCTTGTTTCTCATGACATTTCTAACATTGCCCACAATTATCAACTTTCTAAGTCTTTCTGAGCAGGAGAAATCGCAAAATATAGTCATTTCTTCATTGCCGTCCAAAAACAACGCTTTTTTACACTCCTGTCTCCCCTTCTCCTGGAAACAATGACTTACATCAATCCTTTTACATAATTCTTGTTTCTCATGACATTTCTAACATTGCCCACAATTATCAACTTTCTAAGTCTTTCTGAGCAAGAGAAATCGCAAAACAGTCATTTATTCATTGCCGTCCAAAAACAATGCTTTTTTACACTCCAGTCTCCCTTTCTCTTGGAAACAATGACTTACATCAATCCTTTTACATAATTCTTGTTTCTCCTGACATTTCTAACATTGCCCACAATTATCAACTTTCTAAGTCTTTTTGAGCAGGAGAAATCGCAGAACATAGTCATTTCTTCATTGCAGTCCAAAAACAACGCTTTTTTACACTCCTGTCTCCATTTCTCTTGGAAACAATGACTTACATCAATCCTTTTACATAATTCTTGTTTCTCATGACATTTCTAACATTGCCCACAATTATCAACTTTCTAAGTCTTTCTGAGCAGGAGAAATCGCAAAACATAGTCATTTCTTCATTGCCGTCCAAAAACAACACTTTTTTACACTCCTGTCTCCCTTTCTCTTGGAAACAATGACTTACATCAATACTTTTACATAATTCTTGTTTCTCCTGACATTTCTAACATTGCCCACAATTATCAACTTTCTAAGTCTTTTTGAGCAGGAGAAATCGCAGAACATAGTCATTTCTTCATTGCAGTCCAAAAACAACGCTTTTTTACACTCCTGTCTCCATTTCTCTTGGAAACAATGACTTACATCAATCCTTTTACATAATTCTTGTTTCTCCTGACATTTCTAACATTGCCCACAATTATCAACTTTCTAAGTCTTTCTGAGCAGGAGAAACCGCAAAATATAGTCATTTCTTCATTGCCGTCCAAAAACAACGCTTTTTTACACTCCTGTCTCCCTTTCTCCTGGAAACAATGACTTACATCAATCCTTTTACATAATTCTTGTTTCTCATGACATTTCTAACATTGCCCACAATTATCAACTTTCTAAGTCTTTCTGAGCAGGAGAAATCGCAAAATATAGTAATTTCTTTATTGCCGTCCAAAAACAACGCTTTTTTACACAGGAGTGTAAAAAAGCGTTTCCAGGAGTCGCTTTTTTACACTCCTGTCTCCCCTTCTCCTGGAAACAATGACTTACATCAATCCTTTTACATAATTCTTGTTTCTCATGACATTTCTAACATTGCCCACAATTATCAACTTTCTAAGTCTTTCTGAGCAGGAGAAACCGCAAAATATAGTAATTTCTTCATTGCCGTCCTAAAACAACGCTTTTTTACACTCCTGTCTCCCTTTCTCCTGGAAACAATGACTTACATCAATCCTTTTACATAATTCTTGTTTCTCATGACATTTCTAACATTGCCCACAATTATCAACTTTCTAAGTCTTTCTGAGCAGGAGAAATCGCAAAACATAGTCATTTCTTCATTGCCGTCCAAAAACAACACTTTTTTACACTCCTGTCTCCCTTTCTCTTGGAAACAATGACTTACATCAATACTTTTACATAATTCTTGTTTCTCCTGACATTTCTAACATTGCCCACAATTATAGACTTTCTAAGTCTTTTTGAGCAGGAGAAATCGCAGAACATAGTCATTTCTTCATTGCAGTCCAAAAACAACGCTTTTTTCTACTCCTTGCTCCATTTCTCTTGGAAACAATGACTTACATCAATCCTTTTACATAATTCTTGTTTCTCCTGACATTTCTAACATTGCCCACAATTATCAACTTTCTAAGTCTTTCTGAGCAGGAGTAACCGCAAAATATAGTCATTTCTTCATTGCCGTCCAAAAACAACGCTTTTTTACACTCCTGTCTCCCTTTCTCCTGGAAACAATGACTTACATCAATCCTTTTACATAATTCTTGTTTCTCATGACATTTCTAACATTGCCCACAATTATCAACTTTCTAAGTCTTTCTGAGCAGGAGAAATCGCAAAATATAGTAATTTCTTCATTGCCGTCCAAAAACAACGCTTTTTTACACTCCTGTCTCCCCTTCTCCTGGAAACAATGACTTACATCAATCCTTTTACATAATTCTTGTTTCTCATGACATTTCTAACATTGCCCACAAATATCAACTTTCTAAGTCTTTCTGAGCAGGAGAAATCGCAAAACATAGTCATTTCTTCATTGCAGTCCAAAAACAACGCTTTTTTACACTCCAGTCTCCCTTTCTCTTGGAAACAATGACTTACATCAATCCTTTTACATAATTCTTGTTTCTCATGACATTTCTAACATTGTCCACAATTATCAACTTTCTAAGTCTTTCTGAGCAGGAGAAATCGCAAAACATAGTCATTTCTTCATTGCAGTCCAAAAACAACGCTTTTTTAAACTCCAGTCTCCCTTTCTCTTGGAAACAATGACTTACATCAATCCTTTTACATAATTCTTGTTTCTCCTGACATTTCTAACATTGCCCACAATTATCAACTTTCTAAGTCTTTCTGAGCAGGAGAAATCGCAAAATATAGTCATTTCTTCATTGCCGTCCAAAAACAACGCTTTTTTACACTCCTGTCTCCCTTTCTCCTGGAAACAATGACTTACATCAATCCTTTTACATAATTCTTGTTTCTCATGACATTTCTAACATTGCCCACAATTATCAACTTTCTAAGTCTTTCTGAGCAAGAGAAATCGCAAAACAGTCATTTATTCATTGCCGTCCAAAAACAATGCTTTTTTACACTCCAGTCTCCCTTTCTCTTGGAAACAATGACTTACATCAATCCTTTTACATAATTCTTGTTTCTCCTGACATTTCTAACATTGCCCACAATTATCAACTTTCTAAGTCTTTCTGAGCAGGAGAAATCGCAGAACATAGTCATTTCTTCATTGCAGTCCAAAAACAACGCTTTTTTACACTCCTGTCTCCATTTCTCTTGGAAACAATGACTTACATCAATCCTTTTACATAATTCTTGTTTCTCCTGACATTTCTAACATTGCCCACAATTATCAACTTTCTAAGTCTTTCTGAGCAGGAGAAACCGCAAAATATAGTCATTTCTTCATTGCCGTCCAAAAACAACGCTTTTTTACACTCCTGTCTCCCTTTCTCCTGGAAACAATGACTTACATCAATCCTTTTACATAATTCTTGTTTCTCATGACATTTCTAACATTGCCCACAATTATCAACTTTCTAAGTCTTTCTGAGCAGGAGAAATCGCAAAATATAGTCATTTCTTCATTGCCGTCCAAAAACAACGCTTTTTTACACTCCTGTCTCCCCTTCTCCTGGAAACAATGACTTACATCAATCCTTTTACATAATTCTTGTTTCTCATGACATTTCTAACATTGCCCACAATTATCAACTTTCTAAGTCTTTCTGAGCAAGAGAAATCGCAAAACAGTCATTTATTCATTGCCGTCCAAAAACAATGCTTTTTTACACTCCAGTCTCCCTTTCTCTTGGAAACAATGACTTACATCAATCCTTTTACATAATTCTTGTTTCTCCTGACATTTCTAACATTGCCCACAATTATCAACTTTCTAAGTCTTTTTGAGCAGGAGAAATCGCAGAACATAGTCATTTCTTCATTGCAGTCCAAAAACAACGCTTTTTTACACTCCTGTCTCCATTTCTCTTGGAAACAATGACTTACATCAATCCTTTTACATAATTCTTGTTTCTCCTGACATTTCTAACATTGCCTACAATTATCAACTTTCTAAGTCTTTCTGAGCAGGAGAAACCGCAAAATATAGTCATTTCTTCATTGCCGTCCAAAAACAACGCTTTTTTACACTCCTGTCTCCCTTTCTCCTGGAAACAATGACTTACATCAATCCTTTTACATAATTCTTGTTTCTCATGACATTTCTAACATTGCCCACAATTATCAACTTTCTAAGTCTTTCTGAGCAGGAGAAATCGCAAAACATAGTCATTTCTTCATTGCCGTCCAAAAACAACACTTTTTTACACTCCTGTCTCCCTTTCTCTTGGAAACAATGACTTACATCAATACTTTTACATAATTCTTGTTTCTCCTGACATTTCTAACATTGCCCACAATTATCAACTTTCTAAGTCTTTTTGAGCAGGAGAAATCGCAGAACATAGTCATTTCTTCATTGCAGTCCAAAAACAACGCTTTTTTACACTCCTGTCTCCATTTCTCTTGGAAACAATGACTTACATCAATCCTTTTACATAATTCTTGTTTCTCCTGACATTTCTAACATTGCCCACAATTATCAACTTTCTAAGTCTTTCTGAGCAGGAGAAACCGCAAAATATAGTCATTTCTTCATTGCCGTCCAAAAACAACGCTTTTTTACACTCCTGTCTCCCTTTCTCCTGGAAACAATGACTTACATCAATCCTTTTACATAATTCTTGTTTCTCATGACATTTCTAACATTGCCCACAATTATCAACTTTCTAAGTCTTTCTGAGCAGGAGAAATCGCAAAATATAGTAATTTCTTCATTGCCGTCCAAAAACAACGCTTTTTTACACTCCTGTCTCCCCTTCTCCTGGAAACAATGACTTACATCAATCCTTTTACATAATTCTTGTTTCTCATGACATTTCTAACATTGCCCACAAATATCAACTTTCTAAGTCTTTCTGAGCAGGAGAAATCGCAAAACATAGTCATTTCTTCATTGCAGTCCAAAAACAACGCTTTTTTACACTCCAGTCTCCCTTTCTCTTGGAAACAATGACTTACATCAATCCTTTTACATAATTCTTGTTTCTCATGACATTTCTAACATTGTCCACAATTATCAACTTTCTAAGTCTTTCTGAGCAGGAGAAATCCCAAAACATAGTCATTTCTTCATTGCAGTCCAAAAACAACGCTTTTTTAAACTCCAGTCTCCCTTTCTCTTGGAAACAATGACTTACATCAATCCTTTTACATAATTCTTGTTTCTCCTGACATTTCTAACATTGCCCACAATTATCAACTTTCTAAGTCTTTCTGAGCAGGAGAAACCGCAAAATATAGTCATTTCTTCATTGCCGTCCAAAAACAACGCTTTTTTACACTCCTGTCTCCCTTTCTCCTGGAAACAATGACTTACATCAATCCTTTTACATAATTCTTGTTTCTCATGACATTTCTAACATTGCCCACAATTATCAACTTTCTAAGTCTTTCTGAGCAGGAGAAACCGCAAAATATAGTCATTTCTTCATTGCCGTCCAAAAACAACGCTTTTTTACACTCCTGTCTCCCTTTCTCCTGGAAACAATGACTTACATCAATCCTTTTACATAATTCTTGTTTCTCATGACATTTCTAACATTGCCCACAATTATCAACTTTCTAAGTCTTTCTGAGCAGGAGAAATCGCAAAATATAGTAATTTCTTCATTGCCGTCCAAAAACAACGCTTTTTTACACTCCTGTCTCCCCTTCTCCTGGAAACAATGACTTACATCAATCCTTTTACATAATTCTTGTTTCTCATGACATTTTTAACATTGCCCACAATTATCAACTTTCTAAGTCTTTCTGAGCAAGAGAAATCGCAAAACAGTCATTTATTCATTGCCGTCCAAAAACAATGCTTTTTTACACTCAAGTCTCCCTTTCTCTTGGAAACAATGACTTACATCAATCCTTTTACATAATTCTTGTTTCTCCTGACATTTCTAACATTGCCCACAATTATCAACTTTCTAAGTCTTTTTGAGCAGGAGAAATCGCAGAACATAGTCATTTCTTCATTGCAGTCCAAAAACAACGCTTTTTTACACTCCTGTCTCCATTTCTCTTGGAAACAATGACTTACATCAATCCTTTTACATAATTCTTGTTTCTCCTGACATTTCTAACATTGCCCACAATTATCAACTTTCTAAGTCTTTCTGAGCAGGAGAAACCGCAAAATATAGTCATTTCTTCATTGCCGTCCAAAAACAACGCTTTTTTACACTCCTGTCTCCCTTTCTCCTGGAAACAATGACTTACATCAATCCTTTTACATAATTCTTGTTTCTCATGACATTTCTAACATTGCCCACAATTATCAACTTTCTAAGTCTTTCTGAGCAGGAGAAATCGCAAAACATAGTCATTTCTTCATTGCCGTCCAAAAACAACACTTTTTTACACTCCTGTCTCCCTTTCTCTTGGAAACAATGACTTACATCAATACTTTTACATAATTCTTGTTTCTCCTGACATTTCTAACATTGCCCACAATTATCAACTTTCTAAGTCTTTTTGAGCAGGAGAAATCGCAGAACATAGTCATTTCTTCATTGCAGTCCAAAAACAACGCTTTTTTACACTCCTGTCTCCATTTCTCTTGGAAACAATGACTTACATCAATCCTTTTACATAATTCTTGTTTCTCCTGACATTTCTATCATTGCCCACAATTATCAACTTTCTAAGTCTTTCTGAGCAGGAGAAACCGCAAAATATAGTCATTTCTTCATTGCCGTCCAAAAACAACGCTTTTTTACACTCCTGTCTCCCTTTCTCCTGGAAACAATGACTTACATCAATCCTTTTACATAATTCTTGTTTCTCATGACATTTCTAACATTGCCCACAATTATCAACTTTCTAAGTCTTTCTGAGCAGGAGAAATCGCAAAATATAGTAATTTCTTCATTGCCGTCCAAAAACAACGCTTTTTTACACTCCTGTCTCCCCTTCTCCTGGAAACAATGACTTACATCAATCCTTTTACATAATTCTTGTTTCTCATGACATTTCTAACATTGCCCACAAATATCAACTTTCTAAGTCTTTCTGAGCAGGAGAAATCGCAAAACATAGTCATTTCTTCATTGCAGTCCAAAAACAACGCTTTTTTACACTCCAGTCTCCCTTTCTCTTGGAAACAATGACTTACATCAATCCTTTTACATAATTCTTGTTTCTCATGACATTTCTAACATTGTCCACAATTATCAACTTTCTAAGTCTTTCTGAGCAGGAGATATCGCAAAACATAGTCATTTCTTCATTGCAGTCCAAAAACAACGCTTTTTTACACTCCAGTCTCCCTTTCTCTTGGAAACAATGACTTACATCAATCCTTTTACATAATTCTTGTTTCTCCTGACATTTCTAACATTGCCCACAATTATCAACTTTCTAAGTCTTTCTGAGCAGGAGAAATCGCAAAATATAGTCATTTCTTCATTGCCGTCCAAAAACAACGCTTTTTTACACTCCTGTCTCCCTTTCTCCTGGAAACAATGACTTACATCAATCCTTTTACATAATTCTTGTTTCTCATGACATTTCTAACATTGCCCACAATTATCAACTTTCTAAGTCTTTCTGAGCAAGAGAAATCGCAAAACAGTCATTTATTCATTGCCGTCCAAAAACAATGCTTTTTTACACTCCAGTCTCCCTTTCTCTTGGAAACAATGACTTACATCAATCCTTTTACATAATTCTTGTTTCTCCTGACATTTCTAACATTGCCCACAAATATCAACTTTCTAAGTCTTTCTGAGCAGGAGAAATCGCAAAACATAGTCATTTCTTCATTGCAGTCCAAAAACAACGCTTTTTTACACTCCAGTCTCCCTTTCTCTTGGAAACAATGACTTACATCAATCCTTTTACATAATTCTTGTTTCTCATGACATTTCTAACATTGTCCACAATTATCAACTTTCTAAGTCTTTCTGAGCAGGAGAAATCGCAAAACATAGTCATTTCTTCATTGCAGTCCAAAAACAACGCTTTTTTACACTCCAGTCTCCCTTTCTCTTGGAAACAATGACTTACATCAATCCTTTTACATAATTCTTGTTTCTCCTGACATTTCTAACATTGCCCACAATTATCAACTTTCTAAGTCTTTCTGAGCAGGAGAAACCGCAAAATATAGTCATTTCTTCATTGCAGTCCAAAAACAACGCTTTTTTACACTCCAGTCTCCCTTTCTCTTGGAAACAATGACTTACATCAATCCTTTTACATAATTCTTGTTTCTCCTGACATTTCTAACATTGCCCACAATTATCAACTTTCTAAGTCTTTCTGAGCAGGAGAAACCGCAAAATATAGTCATTTCTTCATTGCCGTCCAAAAACAACGCTTTTTTACACTCCTGTCTCCCTTTCTCCTGGAAACAATGACTTACATCAATCCTTTTACATAATTCTTGTTTCTCATGACATTTCTAACATTGCCCACAATTATCAACTTTCTAAGTCTTTCTGAGCAGGAGAAATCGCAAAACATTGTCATTTCTTCATTGCCGTCCAAAAACAACACTTTTTTACACTCCTGTCTCCCTTTCTCTTGGAAACAATGACTTACATCAATACTTTTACATAATTCTTGTTTCTCCTGACATTTCTAACATTGCCCACAATTATCAACTTTCTAAGTCTTTTTGAGCAGGAGAAATCGCAGAACATAGTCATTTCTTCATTGCAGTCCAAAAACAACGCTTTTTTACACTCCTGTCTCCATTTCTCTTGGAAACAATGACTTACATCAATCCTTTTACATAATTCTTGTTTCTCCTGACATTTCTAACATTGCCCACAATTATCAACTTTCTAAGTCTTTCTGAGCAGGAGAAACCGCAAAATATAGTCATTTCTTCATTGCCGTCCAAAAACAACGCTTTTTTACACTCCTGTCTCCCTTTCTCCTGGAAACAATGACTTACATCAATCCTTTTACATAATTCTTGTTTCTCATGACATTTCTAACATTGCCCACAATTATCAACTTTCTAAGTCTTTCTGAGCAGGAGAAATCGCAAAATATAGTAATTTCTTTATTGCCGTCCAAAAACAACGCTTTTTTACACAGGAGTGTAAAAAAGCGTTTCCAGGAGTCGCTTTTTTACACTCCTGTCTCCCCTTCTCCTGGAAACAATGACTTACATCAATCCTTTTACATAATTCTTGTTTCTCATGACATTTCTAACATTGCCCACAATTATCAACTTTCTAAGTCTTTCTGAGCAGGAGAAACCGCAAAATATAGTCATTTCTTCATTGCCGTCCAAAAACAACGCTTTTTTACACTCCTGTCTCCCTTTCTCCTGGAAACAATGACTTACATCAATCCTTTTACATAATTCTTGTTTCTCATGACATTTCTAACATTGCCCACAATTATCAACTTTCTAAGTCTTTCTGAGCAGGAGAAATCGCAAAACATAGTCATTTCTTCATTGCCGTCCAAAAACAATGCTTTTTTACACTCCTGTCTCCCTTTCTCTTGGAAACAATGACTTACATCAATACTTTTACATAATTCTTGTTTCTCCTGACATTTCTAACATTGCCCACAATTATAGACTTTCTAAGTCTTTTTGAGCAGGAGAAATCGCAGAACATAGTCATTTCTTCATTGCAGTCCAAAAACAACGCTTTTTTACACTCCTGTCTCCATTTCTCTTGGAAACAATGACTTACATCAATCCTTTTACATAATTCTTGTTTCTCCTGACATTTCTAACATTGCCCACAATTATCAACTTTCTAAGTCTTTCTGAGCAGGAGTAACCGCAAAATATAGTCATTTCTTCATTGCCGTCCAAAAACAACGCTTTTTTACACTCCTGTCTCCCTTTCTCCTGGAAACAATGACTTACATCAATCCTTTTACATAATTCTTGTTTCTCATGACATTTCTAACATTGCCCACAAATATCAACTTTCTAAGTCTTTCTGAGCAGGAGAAATCGCAAAATATAGTAATTTCTTCATTGCCGTCCAAAAACAACGCTTTTTTACACTCCTGTCTCCCCTTCTCCTGGAAACAATGACTTACATCAATCCTTTTACATAATTCTTGTTTCTCATGACATTTCTAACATTGCCCACAAATATCAACTTTATAAGTCTTTCTGAGCAGGAGAAATCGCAAAACATAGTCATTTCTTCATTGCAGTCCAAAAACAATGCTTTTTTACACTCCAGTCTCCCTTTCTCTTGGAAACAATGACTTACATCAATCCTTTTACATAATTCTTGTTTCTCATGACATTTCTAACATTGTCCACAATTATCAACTTTCTAAGTCTTTCTGAGCAGGAGAAATCGCAAAACATAGTCATTTCTTCATTGCAGTCCAAAAACAACGCTTTTTTAAACTCCAGTCTCCCTTTCTCTTGGAAACAATGACTTACATCAATCCTTTTACATAATTCTTGTTTCTCCTGACATTTCTAACATTGCCCACAATTATCAACTTTCTAAGTCTTTCTGAGCAGGAGAAATCGCAAAATATAGTCATTTCTTCATTGCCGTCCAAAAACAACGCTTTTTTACACTCCTGTCTCCCTTTCTCCTGGAAACAATGACTTACATCAATCCTTTTACATAATTCTTGTTTCTCATGACATTTCTAACATTGCCCACAATTATCAACTTTCTAAGTCTTTCTGAGCAAGAGAAATCGCAAAACAGTCATTTATTCATTGCCGTCCAAAAACAATGCTTTTTTACACTCCAGTCTCCCTTTCTCTTGGAAACAATGACTTACATCAATCCTTTTACATAATTCTTGTTTCTCCTGACATTTCTAACATTGCCCACAATTATCAACTTTCTAAGTCTTTCTGAGCAGGAGAAATCGCAGAACATAGTCATTTCTTCATTGCAGTCCAAAAACAACGCTTTTTTACACTCCTGTCTCCATTTCTCTTGGAAACAATGACTTACATCAATCCTTTTACATAATTCTTGTTTCTCCTGACATTTCTAACATTGCCCACAATTATCAACTTTCTAAGTCTTTCTGAGCAGGAGAAACCGCAAAATATAGTCATTTCTTCATTGCCGTCCAAAAACAACGCTTTTTTACACTCCTGTCTCCCTTTCTCCTGGAAACAATGACTTACATCAATCCTTTTACATAATTCTTGTTTCTCATGACATTTCTAACATTGCCCACAATTATCAACTTTCTAAGTCTTTCTGAGCAGGAGAAATCGCAAAACATAGTCATTTCTTCATTGCCGTCCAAAAACAACACTTTTTTACACTCCTGTCTCCCTTTCTCTTGGAAACAATGACTTACATCAATACTTTTACATAATTCTTGTTTCTCCTGACATTTCTAACATTGCCCACAATTATCAACTTTCTAAGTCTTTTTGAGCAGGAGAAATCGCAGAACATAGTCATTTCTTCATTGCAGTCCAAAAACAACGCTTTTTTACACTCCTGTCTCCATTTCTCTTGGAAACAATGACTTACATCAATCCTTTTACATAATTCTTGTTTCTCCTGACATTTCTAACATTGCCCACAATTATCAACTTTCTAAGTCTTTCTGAGCAGGAGAAACCGCAAAATATAGTCATTTCTTCATTGCCGTCCAAAAACAACGCTTTTTTACACTCCTGTCTCCCTTTCTCCTGGAAACAATGACTTACATCAATCCTTTTACATAATTCTTGTTTCTCATGACATTTCTAACATTGCCCACAATTATCAACTTTCTAAGTCTTTCTGAGCAGGAGAAATCGCAAAATATAGTAATTTCTTCATTGCCGTCCAAAAACAACGCTTTTTTACACTCCTGTCTCCCCTTCTCCTGGAAACAATGACTTACATCAATCCTTTTACATAATTCTTGTTTCTCATGACATTTCTAACATTGCCCACAAATATCAACTTTCTAAGTCTTTCTGAGCAGGAGAAATCGCAAAACATAGTCATTTCTTCATTGCAGTCCAAAAACAACGCTTTTTTACACTCCAGTCTCCCTTTCTCTTGGAAACAATGACTTACATCAATCCTTTTACATAATTCTTGTTTCTCATGACATTTCTAACATTGTCCACAATTATCAACTTTCTAAGTCTTTCTGAGCAGGAGAAATCCCAAAACATAGTCATTTCTTCATTGCAGTCCAAAAACAACGCTTTTTTAAACTCCAGTCTCCCTTTCTCTTGGAAACAATGACTTACATCAATCCTTTTACATAATTCTTGTTTCTCCTGACATTTCTAACATTGCCCACAATTATCAACTTTCTAAGTCTTTCTGAGCAGGAGAAATCGCAAAATATAGTCATTTCTTCATTGCCGTCCAAAAACAAAGCTTTTTTACACTCCTGTCTCCCTTTCTCCTGGAAACAATGACTTACATCAATCCTTTTACATAATTCTTGTTTCTCATGACATTTCTAACATTGCCCACAATTATCAACTTTCTAAGTCTTTCTGAGCAGGAGAAACCGCAAAATATAGTCATTTCTTCATTGCCGTCCAAAAACAACGCTTTTTTACACTCCTGTCTCCCTTTCTCCTGGAAACAATGACTTACATCAATCCTTTTACATAATTCTTGTTTCTCATGACATTTCTAACATTGCCCACAATTATCAACTTTCTAAGTCTTTCTGAGCAGGAGAAATCGCAAAATATAGTAATTTCTTCATTGCCGTCCAAAAACAACGCTTTTTTACACTCCTGTCTCCCCTTCTCCTGGAAACAATGACTTACATCAATCCTTTTACATAATTCTTGTTTCTCATGACATTTCTAACATTGCCCACAATTATCAACTTTCTAAGTCTTTCTGAGCAAGAGAAATCGCAAAACAGTCATTTATTCATTGCCGTCCAAAAACAATGCTTTTTTACACTCCAGTCTCCCTTTCTCTTGGAAACAATGACTTACATCAATCCTTTTACATAATTCTTGTTTCTCCTGACATTTCTAACATTGCCCACAATTATCAACTTTCTAAGTCTTTTTGAGCAGAAGAAATCGCAGAACATAGTCATTTCTTCATTGCAGTCCAAAAACAACGCTTTTTTACACTCCTGTCTCCATTTCTCTTGGAAACAATGACTTACATCAATCCTTTTACATAATTCTTGTTTCTCCTGACATTTCTAACATTGCCCACAATTATCAACTTTCTAAGTCTTTCTGAGCAGGAGAAACCGCAAAATATAGTCATTTCTTCATTGCCGTCCAAAAACAACGCTTTTTTACACTCCTGTCTCCCTTTCTCCTGGAAACAATGACTTACATCAATCCTTTTACATAATTCTTGTTTCTCATGACATTTCTAACATTGCCCACAATTATCAACTTTCTAAGTCTTTCTGAGCAGGAGAAACCGCAAAATATAGTCATTTCTTCATTGCCGTCCAAAAACAACGCTTTTTTACACTCCTGTCTCCCTTTCTCCTGGAAACAATGACTTACATCAATCCTTTTACATAATTCTTGTTTCTCATGACATTTCTAACATTGCCCACAATTATCAACTTTCTAAGTCTTTCTGAGCAGGAGAAATCGCAAAATATAGTAATTTCTTCATTGCCGTCCAAAAACAACGCTTTTTTACACTCCTGTCTCCCCTTCTCCTGGAAACAATGACTTACATCAATCCTTTTACATAATTCTTGTTTCTCATGACATTTCTAACATTGTCCACAAATATCAACTTTCTAAGTCTTTCTGAGCAGGAGATATCGCAAAACATAGTCATTTCTTCATTGCAGTCCAAAAACAACGCTTTTTTACACTCCAGTCTCCCTTTCTCTTGCAAACAATGACTTACATCAATCCTTTTACATAATTCTTGTTTCTCCTGACATTTCTAACATTGCCCACAATTATCAACTTTCTAAGTCTTTCTGAGCAGGAGAAATCGCAAAATATAGTCATTTCTTCATTGCCGTCCAAAAACAACGCTTTTTTACACTCCTGTCTCCCTTTCTCCTGGAAACAATGACTTACATCAATCCTTTTACATAATTCTTGTTTCTCATGACATTTCTAACATTGCCCACAATTATCAACTTTCTAAGTCTTTCTGAGCAAGAGAAATCGCAAAACAGTCATTTATTTATTGCCGTCCAAAAACAATGCTTTTTTACACTCCAGTCTCCCTTTATCTTGGAAACAATGACTTACATCAATACTTTTACATAATTCTTGTTTCTCCTGACATTTCTAACATTGCCCACAATTATCAACTTTCTAAGTCTTTTTGAGCAGGAGAAATCGCAGAACATAGTCATTTCTTCATTGCAGTCCAAAAACAACGCTTTTTTACACTCCTGTCTCCATTTCTCTTGGAAACAATGACTTACATCAATCCTTTTACATAATTCTTGTTTCTCCTGACATTTCTAACATTGCCCACAATTATCAACTTTCTAAGTCTTTCTGAGCAGGAGAAACCGCAAAATATAGTCATTTCTTCATTGCCGTCCAAAAACAACGCTTTTTTACACTCCTGTCTCCCTTTCTCCTGGAAACAATGACTTACATCAATCCTTTTACATAATTCTTGTTTCTCATGACATTTCTAACATTGCCCACAATTATCAACTTTCTAAGTCTTTCTGAGCAAGAGAAATCGCAAAACAGTCATTTATTCATTGCCGTCCAAAAACAATGCTTTTTTACACTCCAGTCTCCCTTTCTCTTGGAAACAATGACTTACATCAATCCTTTTACATAATTCTTGTTTCTCCTGACATTTCTAACATTGCCCACAAATATCAACTTTCTAAGTCTTTCTGAGCAGGAGAAATCGCAAAACATAGTCATTTCTTCATTGCAGTCCAAAAACAACGCTTTTTTACACTCCAGTCTCCCTTTCTCTTGGAAACAATGACTTACATCAATCCTTTTACATAATTCTTGTTTCTCATGACATTTCTAACATTGTCCACAATTATCAACTTTCTAAGTCTTTCTGAGCAGGAGAAATCGCAAAACATAGTCATTTCTTCATTGCAGTCCAAAAACAACGCTTTTTTACACTCCAGTCTCCCTTTCTCTTGGAAACAATGACTTACATCAATCCTTTTACATAATTCTTGTTTCTCCTGACATTTCTAACATTGCCCACAATTATCAACTTTCTAAGTCTTTCTGAGCAGGAGAAACCGCAAAATATAGTCATTTCTTCATTGCCGTCCAAAAACAACGCTTTTTTACACTCCTGTCTCCCTTTCTCCTGGAAACAATGACTTACATCAATCCTTTTACATAATTCTTGTTTCTCATGACATTTCTAACATTGCCCACAATTATCAACTTTCTAAGTCTTTCTGAGCAGGAGAAACCGCAAAATATAGTCATTTCTTCATTGCCGTCCAAAAACAACGCTTTTTTACACTCCTGTCTCCCTTTCTCCTGGAAACAATGACTTACATCAATCCTTTTACATAATTCTTGTTTCTCATGACATTTCTAACATTGCCCACAATTATCAACTTTCTAAGTCTTTCTGAGCAAGAGAAATCGCAAAACAGTCATTTATTCATTGCCGTCCAAAAACAATGCTTTTTTACACTCCAGTCTCCCTTTCTCTTGGAAACAATGACTTACATCAATCCTTTTACATAATTCTTGTTTCTCCTGACATTTCTAACATTGCCCACAATTATCAACTTTCTAAGTCTTTCTGAGCAGGAGAAATCGCAAAACATAGTCATTTCTTCATTGCAGTCCAAAAACAACGCTTTTTTAAACTCCAGTCTCCCTTTCTCTTGGAAACAATGACTTACATCAATCCTTTTACATAATTCTTGTTTCTCCTGACATTTCTAACATTGCCCACAATTATCAACTTTCTAAGTCTTTCTGAGCAGGAGAAATCGCAAAATATAGTCATTTCTTCATTGCCGTCCAAAAACAACGCTTTTTTACACTCCTGTCTCCCTTTCTCCTGGAAACAATGACTTACATCAATCCTTTTACATAATTCTTGTTTCTCATGACATTTCTAACATTGCCCACAATTATCAACTTTCTAAGTCTTTCTGAGCAAGAGAAATCGCAAAACAGTCATTTATTCATTGCCGTCCAAAAACAATGCTTTTTTACACTCCAGTCTCCCTTTCTCTTGGAAACAATGACTTACATCAATCCTTTTACATAATTCTTGTTTCTCCTGACATTTCTAACATTGCCCACAATTATCAACTTTCTAAGTCTTTCTGAGCAGGAGAAATCGCAGAACATAGTCATTTCTTCATTGCAGTCCAAAAACAACGCTTTTTTACACTCCTGTCTCCATTTCTCTTGGAAACAATGACTTACATCAATCCTTTTACATAATTCTTGTTTCTCCTGACATTTCTAACATTGCCCACAATTATCAACTTTCTAAGTCTTTCTGAGCAGGAGAAACCGCAAAATATAGTCATTTCTTCATTGCCGTCCAAAAACAACGCTTTTTTACACTCCTGTCTCCCTTTCTCCTGGAAACAATGACTTACATCAATCCTTTTACATAATTCTTGTTTCTCATGACATTTCTAACATTGCCCACAATTATCAACTTTCTAAGTCTTTCTGAGCAGGAGAAATCGCAAAACATAGTCATTTCTTCATTGCCGTCCAAAAACAACACTTTTTTACACTCCTGTCTCCCTTTCTCTTGGAAACAATGACTTACATCAATACTTTTACATAATTCTTGTTTCTCCTGACATTTCTAACATTGCCCACAATTATCAACTTTCTAAGTCTTTTTGAGCAGGAGAAATCGCAGAACATAGTCATTTCTTCATTGCAGTCCAAAAACAACGCTTTTTTACACTCCTGTCTCCATTTCTCTTGGAAACAATGACTTACATCAATCCTTTTACATAATTCTTGTTTCTCCTGACATTTCTAACATTGCCCACAATTATCAACTTTCTAAGTCTTTCTGAGCAGGAGAAACCGCAAAATATAGTCATTTCTTCATTGCCGTCCAAAAACAACGCTTTTTTACACTCCTGTCTCCCTTTCTCCTGGAAACAATGACTTACATCAATCCTTTTACATAATTCTTGTTTCTCATGACATTTCTAACATTGCCCACAATTATCAACTTTCTAAGTCTTTCTGAGCAGGAGAAATCGCAAAATATAGTAATTTCTTCATTGCCGTCCAAAAACAACGCTTTTTTACACTCCTGTCTCCCCTTCTCCTGGAAACAATGACTTACATCAATCCTTTTACATAATTCTTGTTTCTCATGACATTTCTAACATTGCCCACAAATATCAACTTTCTAAGTCTTTCTGAGCAGGAGAAATCGCAAAACATAGTCATTTCTTCATTGCAGTCCAAAAACAACGCTTTTTTACACTCCAGTCTCCCTTTCTCTTGGAAACAATGACTTACATCAATCCTTTTACATAATTCTTGTTTCTCATGACATTTCTAACATTGTCCACAATTATCAACTTTCTAAGTCTTTCTGAGCAGGAGAAATCCCAAAACATAGTCATTTCTTCATTGCAGTCCAAAAACAACGCTTTTTTAAACTCCAGTCTCCCTTTCTCTTGGAAACAATGACTTACATCAATCCTTTTACATAATTCTTGTTTCTCCTGACATTTCTAACATTGCCCACAATTATCAACTTTCTAAGTCTTTCTGAGCAGGAGAAATCGCAAAATATAGTCATTTCTTCATTGCCGTCCAAAAACAAAGCTTTTTTACACTCCTGTCTCCCTTTCTCCTGGAAACAATGACTTACATCAATCCTTTTACATAATTCTTGTTTCTCATGACATTTCTAACATTGCCCACAATTATCAACTTTCTAAGTCTTTCTGAGCAGGAGAAACCGCAAAATATAGTCATTTCTTCATTGCCGTCCAAAAACAACGCTTTTTTACACTCCTGTCTCCCTTTCTCCTGGAAACAATGACTTACATCAATCCTTTTACATAATTCTTGTTTCTCATGACATTTCTAACATTGCCCACAATTATCAACTTTCTAAGTCTTTCTGAGCAGGAGAAATCGCAAAATATAGTAATTTCTTCATTGCCGTCCAAAAACAACGCTTTTTTACACTCCTGTCTCCCCTTCTCCTGGAAACAATGACTTACATCAATCCTTTTACATAATTCTTGTTTCTCATGACATTTCTAACATTGCCCACAATTATCAACTTTCTAAGTCTTTCTGAGCAAGAGAAATCGCAAAACAGTCATTTATTCATTGCCGTCCAAAAACAATGCTTTTTTACACTCCAGTCTCCCTTTCTCTTGGAAACAATGACTTACATCAATCCTTTTACATAATTCTTGTTTCTCCTGACATTTCTAACATTGCCCACAATTATCAACTTTCTAAGTCTTTTTGAGCAGAAGAAATCGCAGAACATAGTCATTTCTTCATTGCAGTCCAAAAACAACGCTTTTTTACACTCCTGTCTCCATTTCTCTTGGAAACAATGACTTACATCAATCCTTTTACATAATTCTTGTTTCTCCTGACATTTCTAACATTGCCCACAATTATCAACTTTCTAAGTCTTTCTGAGCAGGAGAAACCGCAAAATATAGTCATTTCTTCATTGCCGTCCAAAAACAACGCTTTTTTACACTCCTGTCTCCCTTTCTCCTGGAAACAATGACTTACATCAATCCTTTTACATAATTCTTGTTTCTCATGACATTTCTAACATTGCCCACAATTATCAACTTTCTAAGTCTTTCTGAGCAGGAGAAACCGCAAAATATAGTCATTTCTTCATTGCCGTCCAAAAACAACGCTTTTTTACACTCCTGTCTCCCTTTCTCCTGGAAACAATGACTTACATCAATCCTTTTACATAATTCTTGTTTCTCATGACATTTCTAACATTGCCCACAATTATCAACTTTCTAAGTCTTTCTGAGCAGGAGAAATCGCAAAATATAGTAATTTCTTCATTGCCGTCCAAAAACAACGCTTTTTTACACTCCTGTCTCCCCTTCTCCTGGAAACAATGACTTACATCAATCCTTTTACATAATTCTTGTTTCTCATGACATTTCTAACATTGTCCACAAATATCAACTTTCTAAGTCTTTCTGAGCAGGAGATATCGCAAAACATAGTCATTTCTTCATTGCAGTCCAAAAACAACGCTTTTTTACACTCCAGTCTCCCTTTCTCTTGCAAACAATGACTTACATCAATCCTTTTACATAATTCTTGTTTCTCCTGACATTTCTAACATTGCCCACAATTATCAACTTTCTAAGTCTTTCTGAGCAGGAGAAATCGCAAAATATAGTCATTTCTTCATTGCCGTCCAAAAACAACGCTTTTTTACACTCCTGTCTCCCTTTCTCCTGGAAACAATGACTTACATCAATCCTTTTACATAATTCTTGTTTCTCATGACATTTCTAACATTGCCCACAATTATCAACTTTCTAAGTCTTTCTGAGCAAGAGAAATCGCAAAACAGTCATTTATTTATTGCCGTCCAAAAACAATGCTTTTTTACACTCCAGTCTCCCTTTATCTTGGAAACAATGACTTACATCAATACTTTTACATAATTCTTGTTTCTCCTGACATTTCTAACATTGCCCACAATTATCAACTTTCTAAGTCTTTTTGAGCAGGAGAAATCGCAGAACATAGTCATTTCTTCATTGCAGTCCAAAAACAACGCTTTTTTACACTCCTGTCTCCATTTCTCTTGGAAACAATGACTTACATCAATCCTTTTACATAATTCTTGTTTCTCCTGACATTTCTAACATTGCCCACAATTATCAACTTTCTAAGTCTTTCTGAGCAGGAGAAACCGCAAAATATAGTCATTTCTTCATTGCCGTCCAAAAACAACGCTTTTTTACACTCCTGTCTCCCTTTCTCCTGGAAACAATGACTTACATCAATCCTTTTACATAATTCTTGTTTCTCATGACATTTCTAACATTGCCCACAATTATCAACTTTCTAAGTCTTTCTGAGCAAGAGAAATCGCAAAACAGTCATTTATTCATTGCCGTCCAAAAACAATGCTTTTTTACACTCCAGTCTCCCTTTCTCTTGGAAACAATGACTTACATCAATCCTTTTACATAATTCTTGTTTCTCCTGACATTTCTAACATTGCCCACAAATATCAACTTTCTAAGTCTTTCTGAGCAGGAGAAATCGCAAAACATAGTCATTTCTTCATTGCAGTCCAAAAACAACGCTTTTTTACACTCCAGTCTCCCTTTCTCTTGGAAACAATGACTTACATCAATCCTTTTACATAATTCTTGTTTCTCATGACATTTCTAACATTGTCCACAATTATCAACTTTCTAAGTCTTTCTGAGCAGGAGAAATCGCAAAACATAGTCATTTCTTCATTGCAGTCCAAAAACAACGCTTTTTTACACTCCAGTCTCCCTTTCTCTTGGAAACAATGACTTACATCAATCCTTTTACATAATTCTTGTTTCTCCTGACATTTCTAACATTGCCCACAATTATCAACTTTCTAAGTCTTTCTGAGCAGGAGAAACCGCAAAATATAGTCATTTCTTCATTGCCGTCCAAAAACAACGCTTTTTTACACTCCTGTCTCCCTTTCTCCTGGAAACAATGACTTACATCAATCCTTTTACATAATTCTTGTTTCTCATGACATTTCTAACATTGCCCACAATTATCAACTTTCTAAGTCTTTCTGAGCAGGAGAAATCGCAAAACATAGTCATTTCTTCATTGCCGTCCAAAAACAACACTTTTTTACACTCCTGTCTCCCTTTCTCTTGGAAACAATGACTTACATCAATACTTTTACATAATTCTTGTTTCTCCTGACATTTCTAACATTGCCCACAATTATCAACTTTCTAAGTCTTTTTGAGCAGGAGAAATCGCAGAACATAGTCATTTCTTCATTGCAGTCCAAAAACAACGCTTTTTTTACACTCCTGTCTCCATTTCTCTTGGAAACAATGACTTACATCAATCCTTTTACATAATTCTTGTTTCTCCTGACATTTCTAACATTGCCCACAATTATCAACTTTCTAAGTCTTTCTGAGCAGGAGAAACCGCAAAATATAGTCATTTCTTCATTGCAGTCCAAAAACAACGCTTTTTTACACTCCAGTCTCCCTTTCTCTTGGAAACAATGACTTACATCAATCCTTTTACATAATTCTTGTTTCTCCTGACATTTCTAACATTGCCCACAATTATCAACTTTCTAAGTCTTTCTGAGCAGGAGAAACCGCAAAATATAGTCATTTCTTCATTGCCGTCCAAAAACAACGCTTTTTTACACTCCTGTCTCCCTTTCTCCTGGAAACAATGACTTACATCAATCCTTTTACATAATTCTTGTTTCTCATGACATTTCTAACATTGCCCACAATTATCAACTTTCTAAGTCTTTCTGAGCAGAGACGAAAACCGCAAAATATAGTCATTTCTTCATTGCCGTCCAAAAACAACGCTTTTTTACACTCCTGTCTCCCTTTCTCTTGGAAACAATGACTTACATCAATACTTTTACATAATTCTTATTTCTCCTGACATTTCTAACATTGCCCACAATTATCAACTTTCTAAGTCTTTTTTGAGCAGGAGAAAATCGCAGAACATAGTCATTTCTTCATTGCAGTCCAAAAACAACGCTTTTTTACACTCTCCTGTCTCCATTTCTCTTGGAAACAATGACTTACATCAATCCTTTTACATAATTCTTGTTTCTCCTGACATTTCTAACATTGCCCACAATTATCAACTTTCTAAGTCTTTCTGAGCAGGAGAAACCGCAAAATATAGTCATTTCTTCTTCATTGCCGTCCAAAAACAACGCTTTTTTACACTCCTGTCTTCCTTTCTCCTGGAAACAATGACTTACATCAATCCTTTTACATAATTCTTGTTTCTCCTGACATTTCTAACATTGCCCACAAATATCAACTTTCTAAGTCTTTCTGAGCAGGAGAAATCGCAAAACATAGTCATTTCTTCATTGCCGTCCAAAAACAACACTTTTTTACACTCCTGTCTCCCTTTCTCCTGGAAACAATGACTTACATCAATCCTTTTACATAATTCTTGTTTCTCATGACATTTCTAACATTGCCCAAAATTATCAACTTTCTAAGTCTTTCTGAGCAGGAGAAACCGCAAAATATAGTCATTTCTTCATTGCCGTCCAAAAACAACGCTTTTTTACACTCCTGTCTCCCTTTCTCTTGGAAACAATGACTTACATCAATACTTTTACATAATTCTTATTTCTCCTGACATTTCTAACATTGCCCACAATTATCAACTTTCTAAGTCTTTCTGAGCAGGAGAAATCGCAAAATATAGTAATTTCTTCATTGCCGTCCAAAAACGCTTTTTTACACTCCTGTCTCCCCTTCTCCTATAAACAATGACTTACATCAATCCTTTTACATAATTCTTGTTTCTCATGACATTTCTAACATTGCCCACAAATATCAACTTTCTAAGTCTTTCTGAGCAGGAGAAATCGCAAAACATAGTCATTTCTTCATTGCAGTCCAAAAACAACGCTTTTTTACACTCCAGTCTCCCTTTCTCTTGGAAACAATGACTTACATCAATCCTTTTACATAATTCTTGTTTCTCATGACATTTCTAACATTTTCCACAATTATCAACTTTCTAAGTCTTTCTGAGCAGGAGAAATCGCAAAACATAGTCATTTCTTCTTTGCAGTCCAAAAACAACGCTTTTTTACACTCCAGTCTCCCTTTCTCTTGGAAACAATGACTTACATCAATCCTTTTACATAATTCTTGTTTCCTCCTGACATTTCTAACATTGCCCACAATTATCAACTTTCTAAGTCTTTCTGAGCAGGAGAAATCGCAAAATATAGTCATTTCTTCATTGCCGTCCAAAAAACAACGCTTTTTTACACTCCTGTCTCCCTTTCTCTTGGAAACAATGACTTACATCAATACTTTTACATAATTCTTATTTCTCCTGACATTTGTAACATTGCCCACAATTATCAACTTTCTAAGTCTTTTTGAGCAGGAGAAATCGCAGAACATAGTCATTTCTTCATTGCAGTCCAAAAACAACGCTTTTTTACACTCCTGTCTCCATTTCTCTTGGAAACAATGACTTACATCAATCCTTTTACATAATTCTTGTTTCTCCTGACATTTCTAACATTGCCCACAATTATCAACTTTCTAAGTCTTTCTGAGCAGGAGAAACCGCAAAATATAGTAATTTCTTCATTGCCGTCCAAAAACAACGCTTTTTTACACTCCTGTCTCCCTTTCTCCTGGAAACAATGACTTACATCAATCCTTTTACATAATTCTTGTTTCTCATGACATTTCTAACATTGCCAACAATTATCAACTTTCTAAGTCTTTCTGAGCAGGAGAAATCGCAAAACATAGTCATTTCTTCATTGCCGTCCAAAAACAACACTTTTTTTACACTCCTGTCTCCCTTTCTCTTGGAAACAATGACTTACATCAATACTTTTACATAATTCTTGTTTCTCCTGACATTTCTAACATTGCCCACAATTATCAACTTTCTAAGTCTTTTTGAGCAGGAGAAATCGCAGAACATAGTCATTTCTTCATTGCAGTCCAAAAACAACGCTTTTTTACACTCCTGTCTCCATTTCTCTTGGAAACAATGACTTACATCAATCCTTTTACATAATTCTTGTTTCTCCTGACATTTCTAACATTGCCCACAATTATCAACTTTCTAAGTCTTTCTGAGCAGGAGAAACCGCAAAATATAGTCATTTCTCCATTGCCGTCCAAAAACAACGCTTTTTTACACTCCTGTCTCCCTTTCTTCTGGAAACAATGACTTACATCAATCCTTTTACATAATTCTTGTTTCTCATGACATTTCTAACATTGCCCACAATTATCAACTTTTAAAGTCTTTCTGAGCAAGAGAAATCGCAAAACAGTCATTTATTCATTGCCGTCCAAAAACAATGCTTTTTTACACTCCAGTCTCCCTTTCTCTTGGAAACAATGACTTACATCAATCCTTTTACATAATTCTTGTTTCTCATGACATTTCTAACATTGTCCACAATTATCAACTTTCTAAGTCTTTCTGAGCAGGAGAAATCGCAAAATATAGTAATTTCTTCATTGCCGTCCAAAAACGCTTTTTTACACTCCTGTCTCCCCTTCTCCTATAAACAATGACTTACATCAATCCTTTTACATAATTCTTGTTTCTCATGACATTTCTAACATTGCCCACAAATATCAACTTTCTAAGTCTTTCTGAGCAGGAGAAATCGCAAAACATAGTCATTTCTTCATTGCAGTCCAAAAACAACGCTTTTTAACACTCCAGTCTCCCTTTCTCTTGGAAACAATGACTTACATCAATCCTTTTACATAATTCTTGTTTCTCATGACATTTCTAACATTGTCCACAATTATCAACTTTCTAAGTCTTTCTGAGCAGGAGAAATCGCAAAACATAGTCATTTCTTCATTGCAGTCCAAAAACAACACTTTTTTACACTCCAGTCTCCCTTTCTCTTGGAAACAATGACTTACATCAATCCTTTTACATAATTCTTGTTTCTCCTGACATTTCTAACATTGCCCACAATTATCAACTTTCTAAGTCTTTCTGAGCAGGAGAAATCGCAAAATATAGTCATTTCTTCATTGCCGTCCAAAAACAACGCTTTTTTACACTCCTGTCTCCCTTTCTCTTGGAAACAATGACTTACATCAATCCTTTTTACATAATTCTTGTTTCTCATGACATTTCTAACATTGTCCACAATTATCAACTTTCTAAGTCTTTCTGAGCAGGAGAAATCGCAAAACATAGTCATTTCTTCATTGCAGTCCAAAAACAACGCTTTTTTACACTCCAGTCTCCCTTTCTCTTGGAAACAATGACTTACATCAATCCTTTTACATAATTCTTGTTTCTCCTGACATTTCTAACATTGCCCACAATTATCAACTTTCTAAGTCTTTCTGAGCAGGAGAAACCGCAAAATATAGTCATTTCTTTATTGCCGTCCAAAAACAACGCTTTTTTACACTCCTGTCTCCCTTTCTCCTGGAAACAATGACTTACATCAATACTTTTACATAATTCTTGTTTCTCCTGACATTTCTAACATTGCCCACAATTATCAACTTTCTAAGTCTTTCTGAGCAGGAGAAATCGCAAAATATAGTAATTTCTTCATTGCCGTCCAAAAACAACGCTTTTTTACACTCCTGTCTCCCCTTCTCCTGGAAACAATGACTTACATCAATCCTTTTACATAATTCTTGTTTCTCATGACATTTCTAACATTGCCCACAAATATCAACTTTCTAAGTCTTTCTGAGCAGGAGAAATCGCAAAACATAGTCATTTCTTCATTGCAGTCCAAAAACAACGCTTTTTTACACTCCAGTCTCCCTTTCTCTTGGAAACAATGACTTACATCAATCCTTTTACATAATTCTTGTTTCTCATGTCATTTCTAACATTGTCCACAAATATCAACTTTCTAAGTCTTTCTGAGCAGGAGAAATCGCAAAACATAGTCATTTCTTCATTGCAGTCCAAAAACATCGCTTTTTTACACTCCAGTCTCCCTTTCTCTTGGAAACAATGACTTTACATCAATCCTTTTACATAATTCTTGTTTCTCCTGACATTTCTAACATTGCCCACAATTATCAACTTTCTAAGTCTTTCTGAGCAGGAGAAATCGCAAAATATAGTCATTTCTTCATTGCCGTCCAAAAACAACGCTTTTTTACACTCCTGTCTCCCTTTCTCCTGGAAACAATGACTTACATCAATCCTTTTACATAATTCTTGTTTCTCATGACATTTCTAACATTGTCCACAATTATCAACTTTCTAAGTCTTTCTGAGCAGGAGAAATCGCAAAACATAGTCATTTCTTCATTGCAGTCCAAAAACAACGCTTTTTTACACTCCAGTCTCCCTTTCTCTTGGAAACAATGACTTACATCAATCCTTTTACATAATTCTTGTTTCTCCTGACATTTCTAACATTGCCCACAATTATCAACTTTCTAAGTCTTTCTGAGCAGGAGAAATCGCAAAATATAGTCATTTCTTCATTGCCGTCCAAAAACAACGCTTTTTTACACTCCTGTCTCCCTTTCTCCTGGAAACAATGACTTACATCAATCCTTTTACATAATTCTTGTTTCTCATGACATTTCTAACATTGTCCACAATTATCAACTTTCTAAGTCTTTCTGAGCAGGAGAAATCGCAAAATATAAGTCATTTCTTCATTGCCGTCCAAAAACAACGCTTTTTTACACTCCTGTCTCCCTTTCTCTTGGAAACAATGACTTACATCAATACTTTTACATAATTCTTATTTCTCCTGACATTTGTAACATTGCCCACAATTATCAACTTTCTAAGTCTTTTTGAGCAGGAGAAATCGCAGAACATAGTCATTTCTTCATTGCAGTCCAAAAACAACGCTTTTTTACACTCCTGTCTA